>NW_010972436.1:28163093-28284785 GCF_000737465.1 Haliaeetus leucocephalus | reverse complement strand
GAATCGGGTTGGAATTGAGGGAAAAGGGGAGAGTGGGGGGGTGGTGGGGTGCCTAGGCGAGGTTTGGAGGAAAGGTGGAGGTTGGGGGTGTCTGGGTAGGGGGGTGGGAAGGGTGGTTTGGCCTAAGCTTGAGAGGAGGATGAGGATGGAGAGGTTGGGGGTTGGCCTAGGGGAAGGGACGGGGGTCTGGCTTAGAGTGGAGGGAGGGTGATGGGAATGGGGGTCGGGGTAGCTGATTTATAGGTAGAGGAAGGAGAGACATGGAGGGGGGAGGTGAGTCTGGCCTTGGGGAAGGTGTGGGGGTTTGATTGGAATAGAATAGACTATTTCGGTTGGAAGGGGCCTATAACGATCGTCTAGTCCAACTGCCTGACCGATTCAGGGCTGACCGAGTTAAAGCGTGTTATTAAGGGCACTGTCTAAATGCCTCTTAAGCACTGACAGGCTAGGGGCATCGACCACCTGTCTAGGAAGCCTGTTCCAGTGTTTGACCACCCTCTCAGTGAAGAAATGCTTCCTAATGTCCAGTCTAAACCTCCCCTGGTGCAGCTTTGAACCATTCCCATGCGTCCTATCACTGAATACCAGGGAAAAGAGATCAGAGAGCTGTACAGATCAGTTTGTCTTAGCGCTGTGGCAGAGGGAGAGATGAGGATTGTGGTGCAGCCTGGCCTAGCAGTGAAGGAGAGAAGAGGATTTTGGGTGATTGACCTATGGCTTTCTCTAGTAGGACTAGGAAAAAAATGGGGTCTCTTCTGGTACTGGGAAGAGGACAGGTACTGGGTAAAGATCTGGTGTAGCAGGTGACTATGGTGTGTTTGGGATAGGAGAAGGAAGACTGTACTGGGAAAAAGAAAGAGAAACGGGTGGAAATGTTTTTTGGGAGGGGGGAGTTCTAGCTTGAGGGAAGGAAATCATGAGTCTTGGGGATGGCATTGGGGAAGGAGAGGTGAGAGAGCTGTGCAGGGAAAGAAGGAGAACAGAGGAGGGTTCAGCCTGAGGTGAGGGGGCAGGGGAGCAAGGTTTGGGAAGTGTAGATGTGTCTGTGTTTTGGGTTGGAGAGGTGGAGACAGGGTGAAGATTGAAAGGAAGGCTGATAAGGTTTAACCCAGATGCTGTAGGGGCTGGTGTGGGTTAAAGGATGGGAACTGAGGCAGTCGCATACTTAAATGTATTTGGGAGAGGGTGGTGGGACTTTGGTCTGCTATAAAGTTGCTTTGTATCAGAAATGGAGTGGGATCAAAATATTTTTTCTGTAGAAGGTTGGAAACATGTTGATGTGGAGAAGCCCCTCAGTCTGGAGCTGTTCTTTAGTGGGATCTTTTCAGATGAGGAGAGCTGAATTTCTCTGTGTGCCATAGTAGAGAGGTACTGTGTGTCTATGCCTGCTGCACCTCCTGGAGGGTCACCCCTGAGTACTTTAGGTCTTGTCGCAACATTTGGAGAATTGTAGTTAGAAAACTGGTAGAACTGCGTTTTAGGCCTTTAGTTAAAAAAGAGGGGAAAGTCATGTGATAGACCTTATAAACTTTTTTATAATGAGGGTTGTTGGGCTCACAGGAGTGTTAAACTCATAATTTGTCAGATGGTAGCTTTGGGAATAAACCATCAAAGATAATGACCCTATGGAAACTTCAGCCATGAAGGAGGAGGAAAAGTAAACAAACACCAACACATTAGAAACGTGTGCAGAAATGTTCTGCAGATGATTACCAAGGGCAGGTGAGAAAAATCTGTGACTAAATTTTGGAGGCTCTGAGGTAGACACATTGCAAGGGGATGGTGTCCTGCTTGTGAGCTGACAGCACCTTCTCCCACTGTATGTAGCATCACCTTGTACCTGGACTAATTAGTAATGCTTACATTACACTGAATGATCTCAAAGCACTTCACAAGACAAGGTGAGTCACCCCCTTTTTATAGAAGCAGCCACGGAGTTATGTGTTAGCTAAAGAATTTATACAATGTTGTGGTGACGCTGCCGGAAATATAATCCACACCTCTGATGCTAATCCTAGTTCTTGCTGTATGCTGCTTTGTGTAGCTGTGTATGGTACTGCAGTTGGTTTGGGGGCAGATGTGTCAAAAAGACAAACTCTTTGCTAAAAAAAGAGGTGATTTATGGGATCTGGATAATGTGTTGATGTTGGGGAGCCCAGATTGGGGGAGACTGCATATGTCAGTCTGTAGACAAATGTGTAGGCAAACATAGTTCTTCAAAAAATATGAAGGAATTTATTGTGAAATCATTTAGATGTCACTTCCTCTTCCACTGCATACAGGGAAATGGTTTAAGGACTGTACCCCTCTCAAGTTTATAAACCTATTCTTGACTTTTTTACAAGTAATTTAAAGCCATTTGTTTATTATTTTTTTTTTTCTGCGAACCTAGTCCTTTGCATGGTATTCTGAAGGACTTAGATCTGTTGGTTGTTTTTTTGTTTTGGTTTTTGGTTGTTTGGGGTTTTTTTCTTTTGTTGTGGGTTTTTTTTGTTTATTTCTGGGTGGGAATTCTGAAATGGTATGTTTTATTGCAGGTGAGGCTTTTTTCAGTGTATTTTACAAAACCATGAATATTCCATGTCTTGTAATATAAGGAATTGCTAGTCATGTTTTAGGAGGAATAGAATGGTGAGTGACGTAATGCTGAACTTCAGGTGGTGGGGTTGAAATAAAATGATGGGAGGAGAAGGGGAGAGAGATCCTGAATTTCAAGTAATAGTTGCTTATAGTAAAACAGCTGTGTAAGTGACAGAAGGCCTCTAGCTCAGCGTTTCTGAAATGGGATTGTCAAAACTTTAGGAAGTGTGTGTGTGGGGGGAATCTTTTCGTTTTGAAGGACAGTAGCTGAGCTATTTGGTCTTTAGTGGTGAGCTCACTGTTTACATCAGAGATGAAGTCGGTATATTTAACACTGCTTTTCATTGCACAGCTCAAGTATGATGAGGTGTCCTCCATGTAGGTGCTGTACAAGCTAATAAGAGAGAAGCAGAGGCAAGGTTCTGTTTTACAAAAGGCAAAGTACTGCCAGTAGATGAGACTAAGAAGTTTCTTTAGTATTGAGGAGAATAGAGTTACAAAAGTAATAGGACAATGATGGTTCTTAGCTGCTGAAAAAACGTAATCACAGGTAAATGCCCGACATTATATGACACAATCCATGAGTGTCATAGGTGAAGTACATATTTAGTGCCTTTTTGCAGCTAACTTCAAATAATTGTGACCATTTCTTCTTTTGTTTGTTTAACTTTGGTAAAATTTCTCATGTGTCTTAATCTGACTCCTTGAAGTCTTGGGTTAGATTATAGTATGCTGTTGAATGTTTATAAATTGTAGCTATGTTCTGTAACATTGATGACTGTTTTCATTGTTGAATAGAATCAATCTTGGCTATCCTTACATACATCCATATTTCTGCAAGGTTTAAATTTCTTCTCTGAGAAAGGAGAAAGAGAAGAAAAAAAAAAGTCATGTAGGTCTGATGGTAATTAAAACGTCATTATATTGGGGAAAAATGTCCTGGAACAATGAATGGATTTAATTACCAAATAGGTTTTTGCTTGGAAATTCTGGCCTCAGGCACAGAAAGGAGCTGACTATCAGGCAAAGCCTTTAAGCTCTCAGGTGAGTCAAAAGTCATAAGACCCAAGGCATGTACACATATATATACACAGGTCAAGTGACTGCTTCATTTCTTCTCCTGGACTGAGAGGACTTGTTTTACTCTTAGATCCAGGGTTAAATATACGTTCTCTATTATATATATTTTTCCTTTTGGTAACGGGCATTGTAGGATTTTTGCTTTAGCTTCAGGTTTTTTTACCTGCTCTTTTGGACTTTGAAGAGAAAGAAATACTTGGGAAAAAAATTCTACCTACGGATGGACAGTTCTGTAAAGGCAGCAGCCCCCAAAAGGCTGCCTGAGACTTTTGCATCTACAGATAGAGGTAAGGAGCTTGAGATATGGTTTAGGAAGATCTTTTTTTATGGTGCAGTTGTGAGACTGCATTCAGACATTAGTATTTTCACAGTGTTAATGGTAGGGAGCAGGCTTGAGAGAAAATGCTGTCTTGATGGGGAGCTAGTGGTGGTTGGAGAGAGTTTGTGAAACTCTTAGCCTGTGAAAATGGGCTTTAGGCTGAGATTTTACAAACCTTTAAGAGTTGTTTGCTCATTTACAATTTCTCCTTGCCTCCCTTGTACGGCTGTGCCTGATTGAATGTGGCTGTTGCTCTTAGCAAGGTCTAGGAGTTGTTTTTCAGATGACGTTATGTTCTGTGGTGCCCGTCCCAGCAGTGAGCATTGAGAAACCTGCATTTAGTTCCAGGTTTCCCTTGTGATCTTCTGCAAGGCGTATAATCTTTCAGTGTCTTGGTTTCATCATTATTTATATATGTTATTTATAAAATAACATCTTAGGGCAACAGCTTGTTGTGAGCAGCGTGCTGGTGTTTATGAGATATTCAGAAACTAGTGTAAGTGGCAAAGACTTGCACAGGGTTGGGAAAGGAGATGTCAGGTACTTTGTATGGGGTGGGATCTACTGCTTTCCCAAATGTGACGCACTTTTTTGATAAATTGGGAGGCTGCTGATTCATTTGAAAATTTTTTTTTTCTGGGTCTGATGGGAGGTCTTTCAGTAAATTTCATTTGCCTCTGCAGTATGTTTAGGATACGGGAAGATTGAGGGTGTAATACAAGACGTTTATTTTTTGTTATCATCTGTTCGCTATTGTATTTGCTTCATATCTAGGTAGTGTCAAACAGTTAAACTTAACTTGGATTTGTTTGTAAATCCTGATTAATAAAGCTATAACATGATTTAGTTTCAACTGTCACTGATTTCAGCACTAATGTAATTTATGTTGTTGTTTAAACTGACATAGTTGTCGGTTATAGTAACAAAAAATACACCATTATTAGTACATAACTGTGTATCCATATTAGAAACATTTTCCACTTAAAATATCCTGTAAAAGCCCCTGTTCTGCTTACGGCTGTTTTGGAATCCCACTGCTGATGTTTGTTTCTTTGCAGTCACATTTGATTTTTAGAAAGTATTTTTCTTTTCACTGTTTCTTTGTGTATGACAGGAAGAAAATAACCTTTAAATAAAATCATGATTGGCTACTCACAAAGCCCAACCAAGCTGGAAAAAAGAATTATCTACATCAGATCTGTCTGATCTAACCTTGCTGTATTAGAGGAGTTACCTTCTTTTTCTAGATGGAGGAATTGAGGCCTTTTAGCTTTTTCTCCAAATTATGAAGTTATGTAGCAAATGATTGAAAAAGAAATAATATTTCCTAGAACTTGTCATTGTTTTGTTGGCTATAGCTACTCATTTAAATCAGAATTCTGTGGGCTTTTGCCCACAGTACAGTGTGAATTTGTCTCTCTAGGACTGTGGTTTTATTAGGCCAAAACAGATTGAGAATTTTCCCTTTAAACTTCTGGCTTATTTTTTCCATTTGCATCACTAAAATTCATAATGCCATGGAAATAAGGTATGAAAACCAAAGTAAAGATTTTTGAAGAATGTGACATATCATGTGTAGTCCTTATCTCGGTAATACTGAAGTGTTGAATATATTTAATAAAAGACGTCATTGGAACTGGACTCAGGGTTGGAGTGCTCTATTTAAGGGATATTAATGATGCAGCAGCCTGAAAGCACTAGGAGATCTTCAGTGTGTGCTATAGGAATTCACACCAGTGCTACCTGAAAAAGGACTATTAGCTTTTATATTTGCATTAGGATTCCTAGACATTTCCTTAAGGGGAACAGATGGTACTGAAGTGAAAAGGTGTAAGTAGTGTCAGTGTCAGCCTAACTGGGGATTTTGTGGTGGAGATCTAACTTTTCATTTATTGCACCATCCAAGTAGCAGAACACCTTGAGATGATGTTATGGTACTAATCTGTAAATTGTGCTATGATACATCAAAGGCTTTGAGAAGATAATACGTGAGTAATTAAATCACCATTACATAATGGGTGTTCACAAAGTAGTTGTGGAACGTAATTGTTCTTCAGTGTTCGTGCTGAAAACTGTAGTATTATGAAGGAGATGTTACAGGAAACAATCTGACCCTTGGGTACAAGAAGCCTCTTTGGAAATGTGGAGAGATGCCAATCCAGATATGTTTCATTTAACTTACGTTCCAAATTTGAGATTGTTTTGATGAAAGCGAGCCAGGCCTGAGGCATGTGACAGCTCTTTGTTTTCTCACTGAAATTCCAGATACCAGTGAGCAAGTCTTACAAGATTAATATTATGTCATCAAATAGCATCACGGGCTCCCAGGAAAACATGGCCTGTCACAGAGGTGCAGTGAAATCACCATTGCCCTGAACATTGTGTCCCTTCATGCTGAGTAAACAGTCAGTTCTGCTGGCTCTTTTAAGCCTCTGCCAGTTCTGCTGCTTCTTGCTCCGCTATCATGTGTGGGGAGTTGCTCTGCGTACCAGACCAGCAGCACCTCTTCCAGTACCATTATGGCATCTTTTTCATCTTAATTTCCACTTGAGTCAGTCAAGGTTTTCCCAGCAGGGCTGCTAAGTTGCTTCCAGTTCTTCCCAAACTCCTATTTCCAAACATCTTTGATAGTAACTGAGCAACAGCAAATACTTCACAGAACAAATACTACAGATTTGAGGCATTTACTTTGGCTCTGTTGTTCTATCAGAAGTTGTAGTATCCATTTTAATTTTGTAAGAGGTATTTTTGCAAGTCTCTCCTGAGACCAAGAGTGATGGTCTGAGATAGTGACGATTTCTGAAGAGTATATCCATTTGTGGCTGGGTGTTTCTGCTTGTTAATGATTGAGAGTTCTGGTCAGTTGTGACTTTATTTTCACCTGCACTGTTGAATGCATTGGATAGACATTCTGGGTATGTTCTGAACATACCTGGATGTTGGGATATCAGAGTGGAAGGGGAAGGACCAGTTATTGATTGTGATTGTTGTAGATATATATTGATGAGCTTGCGTTTTGGTATATTCTGGATTTTCTTCAGTACTTATTGGTCTATGGGAAGCTGCTTCTGATGATGAGATGAGGAATGGAAAAATTTTTACATGATCACTTTCCAGCAAAACAGAGTATGTGAAAGGCTTGGAAAAGTTAGTAAAAGTTTTTCATGATTCTGTTTTTGGTAGGTTCCTCTCCACCCCAAAATATGAACATATGCATGTGAACATAGAGAGTAATCTAATTATAAAGCACCTCCCCTGTCCGAAACAGCACAGCAGTTATTAAATATCCAGGGCATTAATGCAGTAGTCGCTTGAAGTTTGTGCTGTCGTAAATCACATGCTGAAACATGATGAGAACATTATAAAAGGGGAGGCAGTGCTGTTATGGAGAGAGCAATAATATTGACAGTCCTATTAAGAAAGGGTGAGCCTTTCCGAAGGAAATATTCGGATGGTTAGAAATGGTTACCAACTTTTGTAAGCCATCCGCAGCTATTTCCAAATCTGTCTTGGGTATGCACCTGAAAGGTTACAGTGAAAGTACTAGAAGCCTGCAGTGGATGAGATTAATTATTTATGAGTATGTTTTAACATCAGCTTTTATATGTTGCTAAGGATTCTTGCTATTTTTTCTTTCTGTTTTTATTCTAGTTTCTCCTTCTGGCTTTGAGGGCCTTGTTCTTGAAGAAGAGGATCTGAACGGCAGGCTGATGAACGAAGACATACGTATCCATAGCTGGCCTTGTTCTTACTACTTGGACACCAGCAAACAATGGGTCTCTGGCAGACTTTCACTGACTCCTGTTGCGATCAAATTTACAGCTAACAAGACTGGGGAGCTTTTGGTCAACTTCCATCTTTCTGGTGTCAGTGAGATCAAGAAGGAATCTTCAAATTTAATCTTCAGCTCCCTTACCATCTTAGAGAAGAATACCAAGCACTGGTTCAGTTCTCTGCAACCCAACAGAAATGTGGTATTCAACATCCTTGAGCACTTCTGGAGGGAGCAATTGCTGTCAAGCCAAGGTGCAGGAGCAGAAGCAGCAGCTTTGCAGTCAACAAAGGGAAGAGAACTGACCGGGTTATTGACTGGATCGCAGAAGCAACTGGAAGACACAGCAAAAGTGCTGCATTACCAGGGCGAGCAGTTTGATAACATCATGAGAGGACTCAACAAGATCGAAGGGGATATGGATGTAGCAGACAGGTACGGTATGCTGTAGCAGCTACAGTACGGGTGGCATCCTCTGAGCTAAGCAGTGGTTGTGGGATTGTATTGTTTATGTCTGAAATTTGTGGGGCAGATCCACAGATGTCTTTAGGAAACTAAACTGTTGACTTTCAGTGAAAGTTTAAGCCTGTGGTGGTCTTTTATGGATCTAGTTCTTGTTATAAGATGTTTCTATATTTCTGCTCTCCCTTTTTGTGTGACATTCTTTCACCCTGGTGAAGTTGTTGTGTGTATGTATATATATATATACCTGTCCTCTGTCCTTCAAATAACTTCAAGCCCTTATGTGTTTCAGCCACAACTGGCAGAAATGATAGAGGTCTCCAAATTATTAACAACCTGTAAGTTTTGAGAGAATAGGCAACTAGTTATGGGAAAGAGTTGCAAATTAATATCCCCACTGAAGGACAAGGTATGGCATTCACATTTTTATTAGATGTCCTAGAATATGCATAATTGAAAAATACTGGAAGTTGGCTTTGGTTAATTTTGCCAGTCCTGGACCAGCCTGTTTTGCTGTTCCACAGCAAACACAACCACAGTTCTGCTTTTCTGGTTCTTTTCAAAGGAAATGTTGAATATGGCAGGTGAGCTGCTGAGTTGGAGATGGTTTCCTAGAGTTATCAGGAGACAGCTGCCAGTTAATCTTTAGTTCAGGTAGATTGTACTCCTTTCTCTGTGCATGAAAGTCAGCTCTTAAGGCTGCTTTTTGCATACAAAGTGTGTGTAGCTGAGGGCTTTATTTTTGCACTTTGCTTCACAAGAACTTGCTTCCCAGCTACACACAGTAGTGAGGATTGGGTCTGTGGTGCAGATGTAGTGAGGGAAATGCCTATAGAAACAGCGCTCCCTTATTTGTGCTATAAAACTGTACTGCTTTTAACCTTAGTTGGAATACTGCCTGCCTTTAGGTCTAGGTGGAATAAATACATTTCGAGGAAAAAATGAGCAGTGTTGAGCAACACTGAGCTGCTGAGCTTTGTCTGCAGAGTGTGGTGGTGCAAAAACTGGAGAGAACTGGAGTACTAGACTATTTGTGGTAATCTCAGTCAGGCACTTAAGCCAGTGTATTAAAAAAAAATTAGCCACCAAATGCTGCCTTTAGACAACTGAAATAAGAGATTTGGAGCACATTTGAGACGTTGCTTAACTTTAGCTGTTGCAGACCTCAATGTGAATAGTAAATGGTTGGTGTCTCAATCAGAACATTATGACTTTACTATTTAATGATTAATGTTCAAAGTGAATTATTCTGTGCTATTCTGTATGCTGCAGGTTGGATTCAACAGCAGTCCAAAATAGACAGTAAGGTTAAGGGTAGTATTGCAGTGTTTGAAGATACATAGCTATGAGTGTCTTCGTAGAAGCTCTGACACCTGCATGAAGAAACAAATACAATAAAGTTCAAACTAGTTGTTTTTGGAAAAAGCATGTGTTTTTAGATGGATATCATGTCTAAAAGAAAGTGTTGATTTCACAATGATTCTGGTGATATTCTCCATACCCTTTAATGAAAAGCCAAGATATCTGAAAGCTTCAGCAATAGCTTTTAAAGTTCTGTAGCAATAAACAATGAGTAGGAAAATAAATACCTGCTCATTGTTTTTGGAAGAGAGTTTTGTTTTGGGTTAAGATGCACTGGGAGGTATTATTTGTCCTCATGAACCTGAAGAGCTAGATGCTTTGATTTAGAAATGGAAAAATAAAGGAAGGCATTGACCAAATGTTAGCTGAGATTCTGTTATATCTACATACATTATGAAGAGTTTGGCCAGCTTGCTCTCAGGCTAAAATGCAGCCCAGAAGCCATTAGTGAAACTGTTTTAATTGCACTGTGCTTTTTGAGGAGTTCTAACACTTAGTTTTCTAGCATAGTGTGCGTGTGTGTGTTTTTTCTTATAAAGCTGCTTCCCCCCCTGCCCCCAAAGTCTCTTAAACTGATGACATCTTTCTTCATGTCCCTAACCAGTGTAGAAAATGGGGAAGACCGTGATTGAAGCTCATTTGATTGTTACATATTGGGTAATTCAGACTATTAACATAGATAAATATGCTAATGTCTATTAAGGCTCTTTGACTCTTGCTTTCTTCAGAAACTTGATGAGAAGTGACTACGTGGATAATAGCGAGCAGGACTATTTTGCATGTGTAGCAGATTTTGTGCAGAAGGAAACTTTGGTAAAAACTTTTGTGTCTGCTAATTCAAGGTTATATGAGCAACACCAGTTTGATGGTGGTGTCTTTCATAAAAAGAATGAGGCCCCTTTATCTACTTTCATATGTTTAAAACTTTGATTAACTTTATCTTGCCTGTATGTGTGGGCTTTTTTGGATTATTAATTCTGTTCTTGTGTAAGCCTGGGTATATACAGCTGCTTTCAGTGGACTTGCGTGCAGATAAGCAGAGCTGAGTCTGACATGCTAGCAGATGTTCAAAGACCAAAAATAAACAGAAAGCCAGATTGACTGGTTCCTTTTTAATATATTACTATGAGAGGACAAGGTACTCTGGTTGCAAATTTTCATTTGTATATAAGGACTGGTCGTATAGTTTGTTGATACAGAGGGGTGACTCCTCCGTGGAAGGCCAGAGAAGCTGGCTGGAGCATTTGTTAGGGCTGTGCAGCAGAAAAATCATGACTATAAATCAGACATTGCACAGCCAGGATGTCAGTCCATGGGGAAAGAGGGGAGGAGATGGGTGAAGGGATAAAGTGATAAAAATTAAGGCTCAAATAAGTTACCACAATGTAAATGGAGGTTTAGACTTGTCACATTGCAGCTGCTTTTCAGTAAGTGAACACACATGCTTTTCTAATGGTGAATGTGATGAAGTGAACCCATATTGCAGTGGGAATTTAATGACTTTTAATAGGTTAAGACATAGGCATAAGCTGTCGTTGCCCTGAAGTACCTTGTTGTAACTCTGTAATACACCGAGAGGACAGAAGATGTGCTTTGCGTTCTGTAGGAATGAGATCAGGTCATTTGTTTCTGTTTAGTTACAGCAGGTAGGTTAGAGCATGGCTTTTAATTTAGAAGATGGTGTGTGCTAGCAGAGCTTTGGGCTTTTCTAGTCATTCTCTGTGTTGAACTTAAGTTGAACCTCATAGTTTCAGAATTCAGCCCTAAATCTATGATACTGTGCCATTTCAAATTCTGTTATTGTAGAACTTTCTGTTACATCTCCTTTGGTTTGTCTTTTGTTTTGTTTTGTGTTCCCTTTTTTTAAGGAGTGTCACAGCATTTTCAGAGGGCAGTGGAGAGCTCCAGACCCATTACTCATGTTGCATGCTATCTATATAAATATATGATGTTCATGCTTTAGTTGGGAGTAGATTCTTGGAACAATTCATTCTGCCGCCGCTGTCCATGAATTCAGTGGTTGACTCTCAATATGACTTTTTCCGCTTTTTCCAGCAGATGAATTTCTTTAGATAGGTCTGTTTTGAAGCTGGTGCAGAACTTTGATGGCTAGTAAACAAAGTGTGTTCAGTTAGAGCTTCCTCTTTCAGATTAGACTTTGTCTGCAGCCAAATTAAACAGGATTTTAAAATTGCAAAGTTCTTCTGTAGACACAGTCTGATTGTCTCATGGAAAATAAATCATTACAAAAAGTATCTGGAGAGCAGCACTGCTGTGATGCATATTTTGTCAGGCAGTACCTTTCTAGAGTAAACTTAAAAGCAAATTAAATCAAGCTGGCTTGCCAAAATAGCAATGAAGCAGTAGTACTTTGTATTTTGGTCTGGTAAGGCTTGCATCTCTAGGATTTAAGTCAGTAAATCGTCTTTTGTAGCGTCAGTAAGATGACAGTGTTTCATTAAAGATTTTATTTCATGTGGTCTGGCTTCATTAGAAGCATCTACTACAACTCCCATGGCAGTGGCAGATGCCTAATCACTGGGTAGTCTTTAAGTTATTTATGGGGTGGGGGGGAACACAATTCTGAACTGGGTTGAACTTCCTTAGAGCTTTTTTTTGTGTTTGATTTAAACATAACATCTTCCCTCCCATTAGTTAATTAAGAATCCATTTGTGCCTCCAGAGATGGCTTTCCTGTTCTGCTCAGTGACTGACGGGTGGGCTGAGAAATCTCCATTTAAAACATCCTGATCAGGCTAGTTGCCTGCAGGCTGGTTTGGTTTGTGGGATGCTTCCAGCCAGCTCACCACTGTTTTCCAGTGAGGGGTTGTTTGAGCAGTGGATACATCCCAGAGAGTTGACTTGCCTGTTCCTATGCCTGCCTGCAAATGGAGATAAGCCATTTTGGCTCAGATGCGAGGCTGGTACCAGAGGCTGCTGGTGGGTAAGAGAGGAGGTGGCTGCTTGCACAGTGAGATATGAAGTTACTGTTGACTGTGTGGGGGGATGTAGATGGCCCCAAAATTTCTTTCTAGCTGCTCAGGCTGAGTTGTCCTGAAATAACAGGATCTTCTGCTAGCAGGATGGTTTTGGGTGACGGGCAGGGCACGAGAGGAGAGTGGGAGAAACAGAGCATCATAAGTGCTGACTGTGGTTCTGCCTCTTAACTCCTGTCTAGACCTGGAAAGGGATGCTAACAGACAGCACAGCATGTGGAAAATCAAACCAAAACCACCTTTCTTCTCATTGCCTTTTTTTTTTGATGGAAAGAATACTTGTTGAGGCTTAGATCCAAAGATATCTGTGATTGTGATCCTTTCTTGGGAGAGGACCCCAGAAAAAGGGAGTGGGCCATGCTGATAGAAAATACAAGAGAAGGATCGTGTCCTACATATCACTGATTCTTCCTAACAGTGTGTTACACCTTTCTTGAGTACAGCTGATAAACTTAGGTGCCTGCTTAGGTGCATCTTCTTGCATAGAAATAAGGGGCTTCACTACCTGCGTTATTTCTGGCTATACAGTGGTCTTCCTTGGGAGCAGTTGCTTAATGTCTCCTAAAGTGAGTCCGATAACTTTAAGCTAAGGCACAAGTTTGCCAGCAAGGAGGCCCGACTCCTTCAGGAACTACACCAACGCTGATGGTGAGGCAGATGCTGGATGCCAGTGGGCAGTCTCTGCTGGGCTTCTCAGCCTCAGCCTTGCACTCTTAGTGTTTTAACTGGCAATGGGAATTTGGGAGTGGGGGCAAAGCAAAAGGTGGCATCACACTATGGGGCTGAGGTATAAAGGAGCAGAAAAAGGCAACGGTGGTGATGGCCAAGTGTGGAAACATTGAGATGAAAGGCAGTGTTAGCTGAAGAACAGGTGGGTGTAAATTGGCCTGAGTAAATCCAGATGGAAGCTGGATTTCTCACATCAGAACAGTGAGATTCTGGGACCACTTTCCAACATGTTAGCAAGCGAAGAAAAGCTTGTTTTTAAAACGGATGGATCCTGGTAAGCCGTGAGTAGGTTTGAGGAACGAAATAACAGAGGACTGGATTCAGTATAAGAAATCTTTGTGTCTGTGGTAATTTGCTTTGAACTGGTGGGGTAGCATGACCCTCCTACTGGCTTTCACTCGTCTAACACTCTCTTTTCTCTGCTAGGTTATTGACTGAGCTCGAATCTCCTTCTTGGTGGCCGTTCAGCAGCAAGCTCTGGAAAGCGCCATTGGAAACCAAGCCAAAGGAAACTGCCACAGTTTCCGATTCGAAAAACCAGGAAGGAATCATAATTAGAATTCCAGTTATTATCACCCACAGAACAGACTCAAATGTCAAGCCAGGAAAACTCACGCTCTTCGCTTCTGGCCTGGAAATCAGTGACTGCAATTCTCAGGTCATTCACCGGTTTGAATCAAAGGATGTAGATGATATCAGAGTTCATACGCCATATGAAATCAGTGTCCGTCAGAGATTTATTGGGAAGCCCGACACCTCTTACCGGCTCTTGTCAGCAAAGATGCCAGAAGCAATCCCCATCTTGGAGATGCAGTTTAGCAAGAAGATACAGTTTTTAGAAGATGCTCTAGGATTTGTTGGTGCCAGAAAGTCTCCTCAGGTAGATTTGGGGACCTCCATTTGGCAAGCAGGTATGTGACAGACAAAGCAATTCATCTGTAAGCAGTAACACTAGTACCAAAAGTTTCCAAGTGGTTTTCAAGCTCAGAATAGTGTATAATATTTACAAGGCAAATCCTCTCCCCCCAGCCCCAACGGTGAGACCATGCTGATGATAAAATGCAAGAAATAACTGCTAGGTGACTTTAGGCCCTCTTGCCAAGACGGAGAGTGCAGAGATAATAGAAGTGTGTGGCCCTGTTTTAGTCTAGTTGGATTTACTTTCTCCCAACTACATTTGCAAAACCTGTGACTGTAGATGCTGAAGCTGGGTGTCCCTCAGGAGCCTGACAGCTGGAACATGCCAAGCTCTCTTTAACATTGTGCTCTCAGCTGGTGTTGTCACTAACTCCACACCATTTTGTGAAAGGATTAGCTTAATTTGAGTTTCAGCTACTGGCCGGTGTTTTAACTACAATGTCATTCTTTTTCTGGTGGTCACCAGTTCAGTATTGTGCCACTCTGTGGGTAAGGGTTATTAGAAATCCATTCTTCTCTCGTGACTGCATGCTTCGGAGTCCTCTGTCACTGCTATTTTTCCTTTTTCCAGTTCGTAGCTGGAAGCATATTTTTATTAAACCTGTCGTTCAGTTAATTGTAGAAAATTTAAAACAAATTTCCAGTCCAACAAGTTTTTAAATAACATATGAGATAAACATCACGTTAATTTTCATATCTTAAAAAGTAGGATTTTGTTATTTGAGAAGTTCAGGTGTTTGATTTAGGAGATTTTAGGTCTCAGATTAGGTGAATGCATAGTTTAATTGTTTTAAGAAAACACAGTGGAGACTGAAACCCTTTCACAACTATAAGAATGACATTCCTTACTACTATTACTACTTCTAAAATTCCGGGCAGGGTTGTTTTTTGGTTTTGTAATCCAACCCTGGATTCATTTGGAGAGCTGGTGAATTTTTGTCTTGTTAGGAGTTTATTTCTATCAACACACCTGAATCCTCTTTTTTCCTAATTGTTAGTGACAAAGAACAAATTGGTGGATGGATTTATTGCCAGTATATTAAAAACGAGTAGAAAAATTATACAGTAAAACAATAGATGAACCTATTTCTGTGCACCAAGCTAAAACTGGACTTCAGCAGGGAGGATAATGTCCTCTTGTTGACGAGTTGTCAAGGGCCATAGCTTGGAAAAGCTTGTTAATTTTTAAGGAAGTAAGTCTTGGGCATCTGGCACTAAAATGTCAGCACAACAACTTAGAGGAAAAACAACCTGCTGGTTTCTTAAGCACTGAGTTATTCCAGCAAATTGGTGTTCAGTTCCTGATGGTCTTAAGACTGGTTACATAAAATAATTGGTTATACAGCCCTACTGTGCTTAATTTCCCACTGCTCTGCTCTGTTTGCATCTGAGTCAGTGAGTCAAGGATATTGCTCTCCTACCCCCACCTGCATTTTGACTGTTTAATTTGGAAATGTCAGTAAAGAAAACTGGAGGTTATGGAAATCCTGACTTCTCCAGCTCCACCAAAACCCTGTTTGTTCCTTCCCCAGAGTCTGTCGCCGTCTTGTCTTCTGTCACAAGATGGCAGTCACGGACTGCGTTTTAACCTCTGGGTTTTTTCCATGGCTGTTCACATGGTGGAAATACTGATTTTTGTTTCCCCCCCCCCCCCCCAAAAGCAGGAGGGAAGAAGTCTGTTATGCATGCCTGCCTCTGTGTACACATAAAATATATGTGTGTATTTTCAGATAGCGAATGTTGATTCAGAGACTTACAGGAGAAATATCCTTGAAGCGGAGCTATATCTGTCTTGGCAAACCAGCTGGTAACGTTCTTTGCCCTCAGTGGTGCAGCTCAGAGATGTGAACATTTCCACAACTGTCATAGTCTCATCTGGATCCTGTCTGTTTTACTAGTCCTGCCTTAAAGTTGTGCATATTGCACATTTGTATAAGTAAATACAAAACCCTCTTATTTCCTAAGAGTTTTGGCTTGATTCCACCTAGAAGAGGAATTTGTGAAGAGTTTTGTACACACCAGATTATCTGAAAGTATTTTTAGCTGCTTTGCATGTCTTTTCTGACTGTATTTTTTTGGACCAAGCCACATGGGTGTTTAAATGCTCAGGGCAGAGCAGTGAGATTTGCTTTGTAACTGAGGTTCTTCTGTGCTGGATCAAACCAGTACTTTCCTAGCTGATAACATCCTCAGTAATGGCTGGTAACAGCTACCCAAGATTAAAAAGCACAAGAAATCCCGCAGTGTGTCTGCAGTCTAACAATCTAGGGCAGTGCAGTCTCAGTCCTAGCTGAAGACTGGTGTTCACAGTTTTTTATCCCTTTCGAGGCTGCTTACCCCTATGACTGAGTGTTCTCATTATTATGAGTTTCCAGCACTTTGTTCAGAGTTTGGTAGCTTGTCGTCCTCACGTGGTGGCAGTCGAGTCTCACAGTCCAACTGCGTGTAACACAAACGAAACAAAATTGCTTTTTAAGTGTTTCTGTCTTTCTATTCAATTCTGTCCCTTTTTTAAAACTAGAAAATTGCTGGGAAATGCCAGATCTCCTTCCTTATCCCATTCTTTTTGTGCACCTTTGTCATGTCCCCCTCCTGTTCTTGTCCTCAGCGAGATTAACGGAGTGAAATGGATAGATTTCTTGTTTTTAATGAAATAATTAGCATATGGTGACACTCAGCTGATAAGAAACACAAAGAATCTTGTCTGGCTATTTGCTGCTGTAGGAGGGTCTGCTGTTCCCTCCCCACTTTGTCCTCTGAGGGACACCATGACAGTAAATTACCAAAAGCAGTGTTTTTCAGTGCCTGGTTCTTAGCCCCTCCGCATACAAGGAGCATTTGCACAGGGTAACACTAGTGCAGTGAATGACTTGCTTGTCTTAAATCTTGATGGTGTCTGAGTCCAGTGACTCTCAGGCTGATAACCGAATAATTCCAGGGATTATGAGTTTGCAGTAATTACTTGAGAGGGATTTAGGGTTTGGTGCTTTTGGTTTAGCTTTTGTCTCCCTTTTCACAGGGAAGTAATGCTATCCAAAGTGGTCAGGTGTACACCGTCACTTGGCCAGCCAGCAGGGCACCAGCTCTTCGACCTGGCGGTGAGCTTTGGCCTCTGACATGCTTTCTGTCCTGGTGTACATAAGAGCTGCTGTCGCTGTCCTGTGCTGGGTCAGGCCATGTGCACACAGGTGACAGTGGTAGCATTAGCTTCTTTCTTGGTGCCTCTTTAAGTGGGAGAGCTTCGGAGATGTTTGAAGCGCCTCTAGGAGCCAAGATGTGTGTCTCGGGTGTTTAGCACCCATCTGCATCAGAAATAACAACCTTTCCTTGCAGCACGTCCCTGCTACCCTACTGGGTAGTATCAGATACTGCAATAAGAGCTGATGCTTTAAATAAAGGACAGGTGGCATGTTACACGAGGGATTGCGTCCACTCTGCTTAGCTGGGGGTGGCTGTTAGCGTCAGTGTTGCCCTTCTGTTTCAGGGGTTTGCTGACTTGACTGTCTGTCCCTGATCCATCACTTTTAAATTCTTTAATTAAAAAGGTTAAAGAGAAAAGAAGCAGCAGGTGGAGAATTCTCATTTATTTGATTGGGAGTGTGTTGCTGCTTCTTTGCTCTCTGTTCAGATGAATCCCCACTGCCCAAAATGAACCCATTCTGCAAATGCTGCCTTTAATAATAAGTCATGTCTTGGCAGCCTGGTCACTTCCAAGTTAGGCATTGTACAAAGTACAGCTCGAATCCTTTCTAGAAGAACATAGCTTAATGGGCAAGATTGGAATAGGCTTCTCTGTGCTTGTCCCCTCGCAAACTGCTGTGGAGCAAAGCAGAGGTCAACCAGTTTGATACTAGCACTAGTCCTCCCCATTGGTACAGGAGATGGCAGTCTGACCATGGGAATTTCTCTTGCAGCCACAGGACTCCTGGGAGGAGTGGTGCAGCCCGGCTCTCCGGTGGGAGGCAGAGAAGGGATGGACAATGACCAGGTTCAGCTGCAGAAGCAAGAGAAGATCTCCCAGGAAGAAGCAAAAGAGCTGAAACAGGTATAAGTTGAGATAACTTTGATAAGAGTTGTTTCACTCCCTCTGCTTCCTTAATAACCTGCATTTTCATCATCAGAAACATAGTCATTGTCCTTAAAACATTCCTCTACCTAAATTTAGATGGGTATATTTTAAAAATTAGTTAATCAAGCCTGTGATTAAAATACACTGATAACTTTATATTGTTTTTAACTATTTTGAACAAATTGGGGATTATCAGCAAAATGTATTAAGTGATAGGATTATAACCCAAGGAAAATCCTTAACTGTAACCTGTTTTTTCTGAAGATTAAGAAGCTTAACAATTAAATCATTTTCAGCTTTTTTTGTGTTTTCCCTATGCTATCTTATTCTTTTTAGTAAGGATAAGCAGTTCTGTTTCAGAAGCAGCCACAAAGTTGAACAAAGTGTTTTACAAACACACAGAGAGAACTTGTAGTTAGGAAATAAGTATGCAGTCCAGCAAATTAATAAAGGGGAAATAGGTTGGAGATTTTACTAGACAAAAAATATTTATTTAAAGTAATCCAGTCTGATATTGTTCCTCTAAATGGCTCTTCAAGGAATTTCCCTCATAGCTGATGTTCAGAACTTTTAGTGAAGAATCCCTCTTTGTAGTATGTGGTTGATTGGAAACAGTGAGCTAACTGGAAAAGCAAAGGAATATGGTTTTAGTGGTTTTTCCATTAAAATAGGTTTACTGGTGATGATCACAGCCACATCAGAAGATGTGATTGAAGATTAAACTTTATTCTCCCCCCTCCCCACCCCCCCTCCAGCATCTTATTCTTTTTGATATTCCATCTGTAGCTTGGTGATAGCATCATGTGAAGTCTTTGATAATTCTATTGCCTCTTAGTCAAGCCTGCAGTTTTCCAGCCCCCTTCTTTTATTTTATAGTTGGGTATTAGAATACGGCAAATTCTGTTAGCTTGAGTGCATTTGAGAGTCAAAAGCACTTAGTAGTGACTTGAGTGGCTACAAATGAAAACTTCTTGCAAGAAAAATCTATTTATTAAAATTAACCAAAGCCAGTTGGGTAAGTGAGAGTTTAACCTTTGCAGAAGATTAATTTCAGAAATTTCTGAAACTCGCTGTGCTGGATGGCGGACTAGAAACAGCGTTAAATGACCAGTGTTAAAACAAAACAAAACACTTTCAAGATTAACTGCAGCTCAAAAGACAATTCTGGTATTTATTTATACCACACCAAGCCAAGAATTTTTAAGCTAGTTAATGATTTGGGGTGAGCTTGTGGGGTGGCGTGGGTGGGGAGAGGATCTGAATGCCAAACTGACAGGCCATGAATTGGCCTGATTTTTTTCCCAATAATTGCTGAGCACCTGTTCCCTGAGAGTCAGGCCTCTTTAGTCATCATTCTAGTCATGAATAATTTTAAGGTACATGCCGTAATTTCCTGTAAAACTCCTGTTTCTTTTCCTTACTAGGAATCACCACATAAATACACAGTCTTAGACCAAAACTTGCTTCTGTAACCAAATTATAATCAAGATCTTTTAACTGAAATATCATATTTGGGCTTTTTGAAAAACAAAATGGACTATTCACCATTTAATCATTGTACCTTCTCATCTTTTAAAGACCTTATCTTTTATCATGACCTATGATTTTATGAAAAAAAATAAGCGGTTTTTTTTGAAGCAGCGTTGACCTTTTGGAAGATTTTAAGGGAGAGTATTTCTCAGTTGTAGTTGTACAAATAGCAGCAATCTATTATTCATGCATGTATACACTTTGTACGACTGTTGTGTATGCAGAAGGGCTAGTTGTTCCTTCCTTAAATGCCAGCTTTTCAGCACTATAGTTCTGATTTGTAGCTGTACACAAGAAAGCTTAATACAGTATGAAGGGTTGTTGGTCATGGACTACTATTGAAGACATATTTTGCTACACCTTGCAGAAAAGGGTCTCTAGGAATTGCTTCCCCAGGGCCAGTTTTTGAACACCAAACTTTGTTAGTGCTTGATATTATCAAAGTGGTTGGCTGTGACTGGAGAAGCAGAGCATGGGGAGTTCAGCATCTTCCAACAAATCTTGTGAATTGGGAATGAAGCCTCTGATGTTGTACAGACTGGTGTCTCTCCAGCTGCTCCTAGTTGTCAAAGCACTGCTTTTTCTTATTGCTCTAAAGTCAAAGCAGAGTGAAATAGCTCAGGATCTTTCAGTTCTGTTAGGAGAGAATGTGGTGAGATTTAGAGGGGAAGTGTAAAGATGTGGAAGTGAAGGAAAGCATGATTGAAAGGGGGAGTTCCTACTAGTAAAAGGGAATTTGAAAGATATAAAGGTTGGGGATGTATTCTAATGGGGTTCAAGGGCAGCATCATGGTAAAAGCTATACAAAGCCTTTCGGGTATTGAGCCCCTGGAAGCGTCGAGGTGAAGATCTTGAAACTACATCTGAGCAGGACATTTAATACTTATCTAAAGGTATGTCAAGGCTTTATCTAAGGTTATATTTGCCATATTCAGTCATTTTATAGTTGAGCAGGGGGTTAAGTCCATAAAGAGAAAGCAGGGCAGGGAACCAGGAGCTTTGTCTCACTTCCAGCTGTGTGGCCTTAACAGTCAGTCATGAGCTAGGTTGTAGGGTGCTCCTTGCTGAGGTGTAGGCTGCTGCTTTGTCCTTTTTTTCTCTGAATATGTCTCATAAACGAGCAGTATGCATAGTCACATAGTTGTTTTTAGCCTGCAGCAAGGGCTTGTCTTTCATTGATGCAGTTGCTCCCAGAGAGCTTCTTTGCACTGCTTCAGTTCAAGTCCCACTTTGGGAATGAGCAGGATGATGGTTAAGCATGTTTTGCAAAGCATTTAGAGAGTAAAAAGGAAAAACAGTTACAAGTCCAAAGCATTAACATGCACTGAAGACAAGGATACTTGTGGCATCAGACTTCCATGAATGAATTGAAGGTATTTGAAGTACTTATGTTGATAACTACAGTGTTTTTCTGAGCAGTTTCTTCTCTTGAGGATTATGATCTTTTATTCTTTGATTATCTGTAATGCAAGCACTTGTTTTTAAAAAACAAACCAACAAAATCACAAAGCCCAGAACAGCTTGGCTGTCCCCCTCATTACTTGTGATGTGGGTAAGTCCAGCAGAATTTTTGAAGTTGGAGAAGTAAGAGGAATTTGTGATGAACAGACAAATAGTTGTTGCTCAAAAACAAAGTACTTGCAATAATAACAGTAGATGTTTTGCAGCAGGAGTTGTTGAATGATGTTGAATTCCTTCCATTAGAGCTGGAAGCGCTGAGCATCTGCAGTTGTGATCAGGTGCCTAAGTAAAGGACTTCACCAAGACTTCATGAAGGGACATTTATGTTAAAAACACAGAGTTTGTGACAGTGTAAGCTGTGTTCCTTAGCTGTGCTATAGAGATGGAGAGAGAAGCCTACAAAGTTCCTGTGGTCTCTGGCTGAGCCTCTGCCTACCGCCTCGCTGTGGCTGACATAATGGCACCGGGTGTGGGAGGGGATATGATAATATTAGCTTAAGGGCTGTGGTCGAGGGGGGGGAATTCACTAAATTTGAATTTATTTTGCCAAACCAGTGCTTTCTAATTTCCAAACCCGTTCCTGCCAAACAACTGTTGCCCTGATATTTACTGTGGGCAAATCGTGTATGCCATGAAGACAGAGATACTATTAAAGATGTTAATTCTGTAACGTTGGGGAAAAAAAACACATCCCAGTGCATATCTTTGTGATGTTTGCTTCCTCGATGTCTTCTTGGGTCTAGATAGTTCCATTTCAGTCCTTTTCTACTTTCAGAGTCTCTTCAGTGTTTATTTACCCTTTTATTATGCCCTCATCTCAGGAAATCACAACCGTTAGGTCAGAGAAAAAGTGTTTTGTTGAGGAACCGTTCATTCCAAGTGCTAAATACCAAATTTGCTCATGGGATGGCCTTGTTCCATGGCCTGTAGCGATCAACTGACAACTGATCTTAACACACACGTGTAATGACCATGCCCTGGATTTATTTTTTGGAAGGCACAATACAGGGAGAGAACTGAGGTCCTCACAACTAACGCTTTGTATTTGCTTGTCTGTAACTTAAGTATTTAATGATACCAAAATAAAAGGTGGTAGTTAAGCCTGTGGAGCTGCTTGAGTATCTTTTTTCCAGACAAGGCCATTTGTATGTTAGTGGCACCATGGGTGCTTAGTACTCCCTGAAAAGGTAAATCAAATTGGACTTCTGTCCAAGACGAACTAATGGGAGAAATCACCCACTAAGAATAAGATAGTGAGCAGTGACCCTTCCATGCTATCTGAATAGCCACTGGCTCAAAAGAGCTGATGCTTTAAAATTTGTTTACTTTTGTGTGCTTCAGTTACAAGGGACCCGCTGTCCTGTCAAACTTGCCTATTCCAGTGTTTTCTGTGATCAGAACTTTTGTGCTACAATAGACACGCTGATTTTCTAGAGCAGGCAGAAGCACTTTTGCTAGTGGCTGGTGTAGAGTTTGGGTGTTCGTACACCAAATACAACTCTGGATCAAGCAGAAGGAAGGTCTGTGCTTTGCATAGCTACAGGCACATGCTGATAGTGGCAATCCCAAACAGGAAGCATGGTGAAGTAACATAAATCCATAGATTTTTGTTATGGCAAGGTGCACTTGTCTCATGAGGCATTGACAAATGTCCTCTAGTAAATTGTGTTGCAGTTGTTTAATGTGTTTCTGCTCTCTGCTGTCTCCCTGCCCATTTCCAGGTGCAGCAGGAGAGGATGTGGACAGGCCTCAATATTTTTGGTGCAAGATCACTCAATCCCTATTGTGGGTTTGAGCACACTGGACTATTTTAGGTGTTGTCCCCGCTCATCTGCAATATGTTCAGCACAGAGGTGAAGCACTGTATTAAATCTTGACAAGTTACCGCTGTCAAAACCTGTGTTTACACCCTAGTTCACAGTGCTCCAAATGACACTTCTTTGTTTCCTAATAACAGGTGAATTTGGCTGGGGAAGCTGCATTCAATAGCCATTTCTGGTTATACATGCTCTGCTTTAGCATTCAGACCTCAGTTGCACAGGGATAATGGAGTGGATGTCAGGGACGATTTCAGGGAGTTCAAACTGCAACTGGCAATACTTCCTGCAAATGACACTTTCTGTGTCTTATTTTTACTGCTGGATACTCAGTGTATTACGATGGTAGATGATAATTCACAACCTTTAGCTAAACTGCATTATTATGATGGCATCTCAGGACCCAAACCAAACTGAGGTCCGCACTGTAAAATCTTTAGGATACAATCTGTGTTTGTACAGTGCCTGACACTTTGAGTTTAGGTCTTCAGGTGGTGTGGCAAAATGATGAAATACAGAGCTAAGTACTGAGCAGGTTCATGGGCTTGGAGTCCTCTCCTGTCATTCCATTTGTGTCTGTTATGACTGTCTCCAGCTAAGCTGGATGCTCGGCTCTCACTTGAGCCAAAGCAGAGAGGAGTGGGCAGCACTTGAACTCCTCCTTAAGCAGGTCCATAAAATAGAGCAGATGAATCATGACCTAAATTGCACTGCGTTGTCTAGGTCCCCATAGTCTGTACAAGAACTTGGGGTACATAGCTTGGATGGACACCTCTTCTCCCAGCAAGGCCCAGGTCTGCTGTAGTTGAACACTTGACACAGGGTGGATTTGGAGAGCAGTGACAAATTTGCTTCCTTGGTTTTTACAGCAAGAACTCTGTGCGTGGGAATATTAGGTAACTTGCCTGAAGTTGCACAGAAAATCTGTGGCAGAGCCACAAAGATAAATCAGACTTTCCAAATTATAATCTGGTGGCATAAATCTGAGGCTGTCTCAGTGTGAGATTGACCAGTGCCTGAGGAAATGTTCCTTTAAAATGCGTCTTTGATGGCCTCATACCTGCTGTTTGGCTTTGTGTAACAGATAGAGTTTCATGCTGAGTTTTCATGTCTTGGTTCACTGTCCAAATTACATGCTGGCACAGAAGACACTGCTGCTCTGAGCAGCTGACAGAACTGGAGCAGTGATAACTAGACATCTTGCCATCATTTTGCTTTGCAAAAATAGTGACCAGCTTTGGCCAGACTTCAGGTTCCAGTAACTCTTTCCAGCAAGCTCTGTGGACTGTGCTGGAAAAGCATCTTAACCATTTCAGGTCCCATTGGATTGAGTAGCAGCTCTCAGCTTGAACAGTTGAAGATGTTGACAGACAAAGGGTTAAGGGATTTATTACCAGACTCTCTTAGGCAAAGAGAATTAACAGATGAAAGTGAGCCACTTGCCTTTTATTTTTGTGTGTGAGTAACCACATCATCATCGCCTGCTGTGTTTCAAGGCAGAGCCTAATTGGCAGGTGAACTGAGCAGAGCCCTGTAGCCGACTGAGTTTCCATTTTACTGCTTTCGTATTTTAAAAGCTTTTCTGTTCTCAACAATTGTGTCTTTTTCTGTATTTTAAATGTTAAGCATGCTCTAATAAATGCAAAGCCTATCAAAAGTAATTTGGTTTGAAACTAAAAATAAACTGGTTTTCATGGCAAACCTGAGCCTTTTTTTGGGCACAATTTTGATTTAAATAAATGGGGTGCCTCTTGGGGAGGTGAGGAAGGAGGAGTGTCCCTGCTTCCTTTCTGCATCCTCTCATGCCAGTCCCTGCTTTGCTACATAGCTCTCTCGGAGGCTTGCACTGCATGTCACCACATTTACCTTATGTGCTGGCTCAATGGATTTCACAAGCTGAGATGTGCTGGGTGAGGACACGGCTCAGGAAAGCTCAACCTACCACACTGCTAAGGGTGTTTGGTGATAAACTTCCAATAGTATGTGCCTTGCTGCAGCAGAAGGAGGAGTTGAATGGCCAGAGGGCCCATTCAGGAGCATGTGTCAAGCCATGATCTAGAAAGCATCGTCAGCTGGTGCTACTTTTGATCTGCTGTGCTGGAAAACTAATTTTGGGATGCTCTTGGATAAAACTCTTTAGTAAACTTGCTGAAAAAAATGTCAGTGTGAACCATCTAAATCATCTGCAAATCACGAAGCACATGTCTTTCACTGCCATCATTTAGGATATACTGAAGGAATGAGGTCTCTTCTCTCTTAAACTATTATAACGAATTAAAAGTTTATTGGAGTGGAGGCTGAAACCCTGTAATCTTCTCTTAGCTGAACATTGAAGCTGGTCTTGCTCTTAGTTGGGTGGAGTGGACCAGAAGACCTTCAGAGGTCTTTTTGAATCTTAGTTATACTGTGACTTTATGAACGGTAGGAGTCATTTCATGTAGCACTGGCTACTTTATGTATTTATATGTACGTTTGTATATATAAAATATATGCAGAAGAAGCTCAAAGAAAAGACTGAGGGAAAGCTACCTCTGAAGTTCCTTCCCATTTCCAAGTAGTAAGGTTACTTCCTTAGGAGAGGCAAGACCTTAATTCAGAGCTGTGTCCTGAATCATACACGTGATAGATCTGATCATGTAATTTTTGGTGCATATCCTACACACGTCTACCACCTTCAGTTTGGGGAATACAGCCTCACTTTCCTCTTACAGTGACAGAACCTGATGTGTTTCAGTTGGGATAGAAACAGAGGGGGTTTTAGCTTGTAGGTTTGGTAAGAAGAGAAAAAAGTAGATTAAGCTTGATCCATGGTTTGTTTTGTATTTTTGCTTTGGCAGCCAAATTGCAAAACCAGTTATTCGCACAGCTGTATTTCTAGCTGCTTGTGATTTATGGAAAGAGCTGAGAGATATTTTACGAGATAAATCTCACTACTGTGGCTGACATCCAGCTTTAGTCAAAGCATTTTGTCTGTGTAAAATTCCCCTGCCATTCCAGCTAGATATGATATTCCTCGCTGCTTTTCTCAAACTGGTAACTTGCATAGCTGCAAACGATGGGACTGCTGTGGAATTCAGCCCCACATGTGGATAAAGGGGCTGCTGATGTTTCACAGCAGCTTTCTTGGGGCTGATTATATGTATTCTAAAAGGAAAACAAGAAAACAGAGTTCGCCAGTTGTTATGAAAAAAAAAAATTAAACATGTATAGAATACAATTCTTTTCCCCTATTTTACCAAAAGCCACTGCTTTATTTGTTAGACAGGCTGCAGTTCTGGTATCTTCAGTAGCATTACCTGGATGCTCATGTACCACAGCAGCTGATGTTGTGGGATAGTGCTGGGATAATTTGCTTCTTGGAGACTATTATTGCAATTGATTGGATAAACTGCTTTTATTAAGCAGATAGTGTGAGGATATCCTCATCATCTGTGGATGCCTAAGGAAGCAGATCGTGTAGGCCAGCAGAGACATCCCCTTTATGATCTGAAGCAACTGAGAAGCTGGATTTCCAGTCAGTGTGATATGATGCTCCAAATCTCCCTC
The DNA here is from genome assembly GCF_000737465.1 of Haliaeetus leucocephalus. Lineage (NCBI taxonomy): Eukaryota > Metazoa > Chordata > Aves > Accipitriformes > Accipitridae > Haliaeetus > Haliaeetus leucocephalus. The sequence continues at coordinate 28,258,144 of NW_010972436.1, read as the reverse complement.
TGATACATCTGAGGGAAGGCAGCTGAGGCTTGCCTGTCGGGCAGGTGCTTTCAGTTCATACAACCAGGTTTATTAAGGGAATAGCCACAAGAGGGAAGAAAAGGCAATGATATGACTCATGCCTTGGACTGCTGCTAAAAGGAGTCAGTGTTACAGGGTAAGGAATTAAGACAGATTTTTCTTGTGTTGTTTGGATCTCTGCTCTTGGACTTGGTTGTGTGAACTGATGAAAATTAAAGTTGAGTAGGCCCCATAAGTCAGTGTACGGTATCATTATGGATGTCTCCTAGCCTTAAGAGTGCATCAGCCTGGCTTTCTCCTTTCATTTTAGAGGGTTCTGCCCTGTTTGGACCAGTATCTATAGGCTTTTTCAGACTACAGGGTCTCCTCACAATCTTGGAGTAGCTCAGGGTGTTTGCTTACAGTCCCACATACAAACAGTAATTTGCTAAGTGTAGTGTAAACCGTTTGATATGTAATATAATGCTTGCAGCCTGGAATAGAGCTGTAGCCAGTGCATCTGTTGTTTCTCATCTCGGGTACAGCCTGAGCCTCTTGGCTGCCTTGACGTCCGTTCATACCACACCACCCTCTAGTTCCTTGAAAATTATTTGTTTAGTTGCCCAAGTCTCACTTTTTCCCTTCTGCTCCATCCAATGACACTTCTTTCTTTAGTGGTTTGTAGTAAAACAACGTTTCTGTCCTTTGACCTGGTCCCTGCCTAACCTTGCTACGCCTTCAGCCATGTGATCCCCTTCTGGCTTTGCACCAGCTTTGCTCTCTGTCTGCAGCAGCTCTCAATGTGCGTAACATCTCAGGACAAGCTCCTGCTCTAAGATGCAGACATACCGAGGAGATAATAACAGAGCTAGCAAAAAGCTGATGTTTACACTGATTTTTACTTCTAATTTATTTCCCTCCCGTATAACCCTAACATTTCAGATTGGATTTTTCTGGTCTTTAGTTCATTGTTTAGTTCATCTCAATTCAGCTTATTGGAGCAAGACCTGTGTCTTTTCACCAGCACGCTTCAGCACAGACTCCAACAAATGATTTGGTCATCTAAAGCAATGAAATAACTAATTGCCATGGGTCTATTACATTTCTCAAAGAACTGGCTGGTTGATTGCTGAAGGCTCTCAGTCTTTTCTTCTAACAGATACTAAAGAAACTGAAGGGCCTTGCCTTGGAGACAGAAGCCGAGCTGGAGAGACAAGATGAAGCTCTCGATTCCATCACTAATTCCGTAGACCGCGCAACGCTGAATATTGACAAGCAGAACCGCAGAATAAAGAAACTAACGTAGCACTTCCTGGAGCCAGTGGGAACGGTATCGTGAGGAAGAGGAGGATCGGGGAACTGTGTTTTTCAAGACTGTTTCTTTAATAGACACTTTGATTGCGTGGGAGGTGTTTGCAATATTGTCTGGAATATGATGCTGCTGTTGTCGAGTTCCTGAGGGTTTTGAAAATGTTTCCAGACTTGGATGATGTTTGAAGGGCTGTTTCAGGATTAAAAAAGCTGAGACTTCTAATTGCAGTGAAACAATGATAGTGGATTCTTTACTACAGAAAATCTGTAAATATGAAGGGGTGTGATACAATCTGAATCAACTTTTATGTGCTTTTTTATGTTGCTACTTTTGAAAGGTTTGGGTTTTTTTTTTTACTGGAATGAAGAAGTGAAGGAGAAATGAACTGCATATGAGACTACTTTAGATGATTGCAGCCTATTAATTCTCTCTCAAGGTCTTTCTTTAAAATAGTTAATAGCTGAACTAAGGGCCAGATGTTCAACTGCAAGTCATTGAGGCTTTTTTTTGTAAGTTAATGCTGAGGTGAGCAAATGATGGTGATAAAACCTTGTGTTCCCTGAGCAAATAGTTTTAATAGGTTTCAATCATGCTTTTAATGTACCCAGAAATTTTATAAGACTAATGAAGACTTAGTGGCCACAGCTGTCTGTTGCCATGTCCTGGGAAATCAAGAGAAGGTGGTTAGTTAATGTGCATTATTGGTAGAGACATCTACTTATTGAGCAGATTTTTTTTTTGCCATTCGATAAATGTTTTGCTTACTTAAGTCACTTATAAAAAGTAAGTGTCGAAGTTTAATACATGCTTCTGCTTTCCAAAAAGGGAGTGCTGATCTTCAGTGATCATCTACACATTTTTGTGTGTTTTATTTTTCCCTTTTAAACTGCATACATAGTGAAGGAATTGATCTTGGAGTGGAGAAAGTGATTTTCGTCACATGTGAATTTATTCAGTTCTTGGAGTTCACTGTTTGTATCCCTCACTTAAAGTGGTTTTACATTTTTGGTAGTCTGACATGGGATGCAGTGTCCTCAGAGTGTCGTGAACATAGTGTTTACTTAGTGTGGTCCCTAAATACCATCTTGGATCTGGGCTGTCACACCTCTGATGGATGTTAATGGAAGGTCTCTTGTCCCTTTGCTTTTTTTTTGGTGCTTCATTTTCCAAGGATCTCCCTACTGTTCATCTCTGACTCTCTAAATGGGAACTTCATAAGTTGTGTAGAACATCCTGTGGTTTTTGTGTCTACTCCATATTCACAGGCTGAGGGGCCTATGGTCGGAACTGTAGACATCTGTATAACATTTGATAGTCATGGTACATCCATCGATCTTGTGGCTTTTATTTATTTGCACTACCTGGTGGTGAAGCATTTCAAGACTTCTTATAGACCTGTATTTCTAAAATAAAAGGGAATACTGTCAATTGTTGTCTAATACATTTTATTGAGGTTTTAGTTAGCTCCATTGAGACTACAGGACAGTGGAGACCTTTTCCCCATCTAACTTACTTGATATTATGTAGGAAAGATTCCAGGTAATCCATATATCTATCACCTGTGACAGAAAACTCACATTTCATCAATTCCTACAGTTTTCCAGCTATTTTAGTTCAAAGTAGCTGTTGTAATATGTCTCTTTTTTTTTTTTAAAGTGTTTTTATATTAAAAAAAAATTCATGTATTGCTTTCAAATACAACACTTTTGGTGCAATTTTTTTAACTGTGAAGCTTTGAACTGTTTATTCCACTGATAGTTGATGTGAAATTTTCCTATTTCAGAGTAATTCAGCCTACATTTTAAAGAAAGGTACAGTAAATCACATAGAGTATAGAACCATAGAATCATAGAATGGTTTGGGTTGGAAGGGACCTTAAGGATCATCTAGTTCCAACCCACCTGCCATGGGCAGGGACACCTTCCACTAGACCAGGTTGCTCAAAGCCCCATCCAACCTGGCCTTGAACACTGCCAGGGATGGGGCATCCACAGCCTCTCTGGGCAACCTGTTCCAGTGCCTCACCACCCTCACAGTGAAGAACTTCTTCCTTACATCTAATCTAAATCTACCCTCTTTCAGTTTAAAGCCATTATCCCTTGTCCTATCACTACATGTCCTTGTGAAGAGTCCCTCTCCCATCTTTCCTGTAGTCCCCCTTTAGGTACTGGAAGGCTGCTCTAAGGTCTCCCCAGAGCCTTCTCTTCTCCAGGCTGAACAACCCCAACCCTCTCAGCCTGTCTTCACAGGAGAGGTGCTCCAGCCCTCTGATCATCTTTGTGGCCTCCTCTGGACCCGCTCCAACAGGTCCATGGCCTTCTTATGTTGGGGACCCCCGAGCTGAATGCTGCGCTGCAGGTGGGGTCTCATGAGAGTGGAGTAGAGGGGGAGAATCCCCTCCCTCGACCTGCTGGTCACACTTCTTTTGATGCAGCAGTATGTTGTTTTCAAGACCTTACTCTACCTTGTTTTGTATTACTTCATATTAGTTTGTTAGTATTGGAGTAAAGTGTACTTCTGCACTGCAAGTTCTTAATTTACAGTCCAAGTTGTTACTGGCATGCACTTTACCTACTTGCTGAATATGGTGATTATATATACATACACTATGTACTGTGAAATAAAATATTGTCTGGGGTTCTCTTGTTTGTTTCCGATACCCAAATCACTGTTGTTTTACTGTGAAAGGAAGATATGTTTACACAACTAATTATTTCATGAAGTTAAAAGTATACTTTGCACAAAATGTATGTTAACTGAACCTGGTGCTGACTGGGAACGAATCTCTGAACTGAATTAGTCCAAACCAGGATTGCCAAAAGTAAATACTAATTACACGTCGTTTAGTTTAGCATTCTTTGTGCCATACTTTTTATTGTTGTGGTTTTTAGTGCTAGCTGTTGCATCTGATTCAGTATTTTGTGATTTGTGTTAGTCCAACATGTCCATACTAAAGCAAAAAATTGTAATGCTGTTTGTAAGAAGTGACCCATTCTAGAGCTGTGCATTAGCTGAATTTCATGTGCCCGGAGGACTTTCAATCTGTAATTTCTTCTTATTAAATATCTTGGAATAGTGATCTTCTCTCTTGTATTTACTTGGCTGAGAAACTGCAGTAAAAATTACTCCATCCACCCCCTTTTCATCCTGTGGAACAGAATTTAATGTGGCACTTCTTGTAGGGTTGGGTTTTAGGATAGGCTTTTTTTTTTTTTTTTTAAAGAAAGAGGGAAAATATTAACTGGTGGAATATTGTCAATGTGAATGTCAGCTATCCTCAGCTGGACAATGAAGTGGGTGAATGTCAGCACAGTGTACGTGGCGGCTGGTACTCTGTCCTGGAGCCTGTTGCACAGGAGCTGCTCCAGTTCTTAGAGAGTGGACTAAGAACTGCTTGGACATGTCACGATTTGAACAGCTTCTCGGTACACAAGTATGAAGATTTTACTCTGATCAAGACTTCTCTTATTAGGTAATAATACAGCTTCTGTTATTGCCAGAAGTGCTTAAAGCCTCCTACATTCCCTTCTACCCTAAACCCAAGTGCTGTTATTTTCCAAATAATGTCGTAGATCTGGACCAATGCTCCATGGGGGAAGATGCAGCAGGTAACATGTGCCAAAGAGTATCCTTGTGTTTCGTTCTTCACTGACGTAATTGTTATCTACATGAGGCTAGAGACATACTTCTAGGATAACTTTTGCCTTTTATATGCAATTTGTTAGTTCTTTGCTGGTCTTTTACTACAATGTGAAAAGAGGGGGGCTTTTTCATTAGGAAACATAAGGAGAAAAAACTAATAAAAGGGATTCTAACCTAAAAAATAAAAAGGTTTTACTCGGGCAGGCTTTTGAGCCCCTGCAAAACAGAACTAGATTGTACTGTATCATATGGTAGGTTTATTATGCGATGTGTGTTCATGGCAGCGATGAGTGAGCCTGACTGGAGCTTAAATGTATTTCTGCATAGGAGTTTGAATGTCTACTGTGGAATCATTGAAACACTGGTAATAAACATGGCACTTTGCAATCCTCAGACAAGTGGTGTAAGGAGCTTTTTTCAGGCAATTAATTGATTTAACCAAAGCCTCATAATAGCTGTCTGTGTTTCCAAAGCCAGTGCTTTGAAACCACTGGTATGCTCTTCACAGAAGGAAATGGAGCAAAGCTGCTTGCAAGTGTTGAAGCCTGCCTCTGGGAAGAGTGTTTGGGAGAGAAATTGGCTGTATTTGCTTTTTAATATGACAAACCATGGCAGCAGTATCCCTTGCCTCTGCTCGCTGTGTGTGAACAATCTCAAACCTCAGCCTGGTAGAGGGAAAAATAATTTTATAATGATTCTAGTCATAGGTTTAACAGCTGGGCTTTTCAGAGTAAACAGCGCTTGGCTCACCTACTGCCCTGGGCTCGCGTGTTTGCGCCTTTCAGCTGGGCACGAGGCTCCTAATGGGGCTGCTTGGGCTGTCCATTGTGGACCCAGTGGGAAGCGTGCTGGTTTGGGCTTTGCCCACCAGCCTCATCCCTGAGGCAGAGGTGCAGCATGCACTCGCTCAGCTCATCCCAGCCCAGCAAGCCCGTGCTGTCACCGGCGAGCATTTTGCCTTGTCAAGGTAAATACAGTGTGTGAGGCCAGCTGCGTGCGAGCCAGGGCACACTGAAGGCAAAACAAGTACCCTGGATTCAAGCTGCCTCCTGTTTGAAGTGGAAAAGTATTTGCTTAATTGCTTTAAAAGTCCAGCCTGGCTTCTGTCAAGTGGTTTAATTTTAAACCAGCAGATATTAACCCTTTTATGGTTTGGCAGCAGAGGGGTTAAAGTAGTTCGAAATTAAGAAGCCCGAGTTCAGGATTCTGGCATTTTTTGATTGTTTCCTAAGAATTTAATTAGATCCTGGATCATTCAGGCTGGGAGGAATAAGAGCTGAAGAGAAGCAAATGGATGATGGTATCGTAAGCTATTGCCTTATAGCAGGCAGTGCACCTTGACCATACCAGCCTGATGCAGCTCCTAGTAGGTAGTTAAGCCTTAAGCTGTCTGCTTTCCAAAAGGTGCCTGCCTGGGTTTTAGCCGTGTCCTCTGCTGCTCTCCGCTTTCCTGCTTAGCACTGTGGATTTGGTGCAGCTTAGAGAAAAAACGCATGGAGCAAGAACTGCCCTGTTTTTTTATGTGACGGCTAAACCACTGAACTATAAGGATGCTCATGGGGGTGAGACAGAAGTAAGGAAGAGGGAGAGCAATGGGTCTTTTGCCTCTCAAAAGGATGGTGTGGATTTGGGTGTAGACCCTTGTTTTGCTGGTTGAGAATTTATTCAGGAGCTGACAGCAAAGAGCAAGCTTTGGGGGACTGGGTTATATCAGGATGGAGGGGGGAAACAGTGCTTGAAATTTCTGGAAGAAGAAATTTGCTGCGCTTGGTGGGATGGGACTGCTTCAGAGAGGAGAAGGAAACTTGAGGTAGAAGGTCTGCCCTTAGTCTGACCAGGTTTCATTTCTGGCACTGCTACAGGCTGTCAGCCATGTGTATTGCTTGGGTTTTAATTCAGATCCCCTCTCTTGGGGTTCATGCTCACTTTGGGTATGCTCTCTTTGTATCGGCTGAAAACAAGGATCTTTCCTTTTGGTGGTTCAGTTGCTTATCTGTAACATGGCAGTATCACTGTTTTTCATCTCTTCAGTACCGTAAAAAAGCTAATAATCTTGAGTCCTAATTTATGTTAAATGTGCCCATCCTAATGTGGAGCTACTTTTGTAATTAGGGGAGAAAACCCAGCAGTTCTGGATACTATGAATGAACGTTGAACCCACTGGAACCTCCCTCTGAATGAATTATTGGTCCCCCCATTTCACGGGTGGTGGAAGCAGAGACACCAGACTGTCGGCATATTTAAGGATCTGCCTGCAAGGAGGACTAAGCCAGAAACTGCACTTAAGACTCTGAAGCATAGGGTTAGGAGCAGGACCATCTTCTAACACTTGGTGAGGCTCATGAGGCTTTTCATCATTGTGTAGTGTTTATCGTAGGCTTGTAAAATGCTGCTTAACATTTCGCTTCTAGTTTAGACAATAAGCATTTATTTCGGCGAACTTCAGTGCATAATGTCTGCAAAGACTGCTTTAGTCCTTCTGAGAAAGAAGGACCTATTTGAAAATGTTCTGATTTCTTCCATATGGCACATGTTTTTAGCGCGATGCTTTGTACAGCGGTGAATGTTGTTTACAGCCATGAGGACGCAAACAGAGACAGGAGAGGGTAATTGCAGGTATGCAGCAATGCCAAGGGCTCCCTTCCATGACGGCATCTCCATTTAGCTCTCCTTGTGTTGCCAAGCTGCTGAACGCCAGAGGCTGGGAAAGGAATCCGTGTTCGGTGAAATGGTTTCCAGGACTTGAATTCTCCTTTAGGAAATGAACCTCTTGGGCTGCCTCCATTCTTTTCCTTGTAACTTCTGCGTAAGAAGCAAACCACACTGGAGGCTTGCTTTTTTTTTCTCTAATACACTGTATTAATCATGTGTATTTAACACAGAGTTTGGGCTGAGGTTTTGACTGGGCTTGCTGGTTATGCTGCATGGTGAATACCGGAGGGTGTATCAGCTTTAAGTCGTCTCACGGCATTCATAAAGTTGTATAAAAATCACTGCCTGCGTTGCACAGAGGTGGTAACCGTTATAGAAATTGAAATGTACCATGGTAAGGCCTCAAAATTTATAGTTGCCTAAATAGACCACATGATTTCTAGTACGACTGTTTGCCAAGCCTTTACCTTTAGCTGAAACAATTCTGAACTGGAAATGATGTTTTATCGGAAGAGAGAATCAAGGTATCAAAGTGCCATCAAGTGATGATGGATGCACCAAGCCTCTTGGTCACCTTTTCTCCTGCCTGTGGTTTCAGGGGACTTGCGGCTCTGAGAGGTTTCACATGAAGCTGCTTAATTCTGGACACTCTTGGCCAAGCCAATATTTTCAACTCACTCATTGGTAATCCTACAGCATATCAATGCCAACCAGAATTGGAGCTTCACCGTCCTGGTTAGAAAGCCCATATCCCATCCCACAGACCACAAGGAGAACAGTTTTCCTTCTGTTCCTTGGTCATGCTAGACTGACTTTAAATGTAATTGATATCTTGATACGTGCTAATCAGTATGCTGTCTGAATGCAAGCTTTTCAGGAGACTGCCTTTGTAATGCATGTATCTCTATGCTTTCATAACTGCTAGAAGTGATACTGTGGTGAATTATTTTTTTCCATACACATCAAGTGTTCAGCTTGACAACTGGATCCAGTTCAATTTTGAACTACTTAATAGATTCCAGCCTTTTCCTGCTGCACTGTGGGTGGAAATAAATGACAATCAGACCCCAGGTTTCATGCCACATTTTTTCCTTCTTTCTCCTGAAATGAAAGAGCCAGATCTTGCAGCCTGGTGGTAAATCAAGCCAAGGAGCTATCTGAGAGTGCTATGTTGTGAGCTCTCAACAGGTCAGCTGCTCTGATCATTCATTTTTATATTCTTACCCAGTGGTAAATGTTTATACGTTTATGCCTCTTGATGAAGACTAGGACATTTGCATTTGATGGGATAAGCAAGGGTGTACAACTACCTTGGAGCTGCAGATGTGCCCTGGCTCATCTTATCTTGTTTGGGAGGTGTTGAGTCCCAGCCAATCCCTGATGTATCAGGTAAGGATCACTTTCTTAATCTAGTGCCTCTTTTTCCATTCATGGCAAGAATTTGTAGAAGGAAGTACAGGAGGGAGGAAAGAAGAGAACTGGAGGAAGGAAAAGATGGACATGGATGTTGAAGGGACCAGTTGTTCAGTATCTTCCCACAGGCTGAAAGGCTCCTGCTGAAGTCACACGCTGCCTGTTTGTAAACTCAAGCCTCTGGTGCCAGCAATGCCACAACCTGTTTAAACATGACAGGGTAATGATTTTCACTCTTTTTTAAAGTGTGTGAATCATTTTGGATTTGGATTTCTTTTTCTTTTTTTATTTTCATCTTCAAGCCCTGCTTCTCAGCCAATGGAAAAGGTGTGCCTTTCCACACCTGCTTTTGTTGAAGGCTAGTTAGTTCCTGCTATACCTATGGACAGTTTACAGCACAAATTATCTTTACAGTCCTCAATAGCTTAATCCCCTTTTTTCTTCTTTATAATTTCAGGCTGTGGCTTCATACATTGGGCATTTTATACAGAGCATCTCCCATCCAGTGCTCTCACTCTGCCAAGCTAATCTTCATAAACAGCCTGATGAAGAGGAAAACTGTTTGTTCCCAGGAGAGGAAGGAATTTCTGGGTGTAAAGTTGATAATTAAGAGAAATTTATATCCAGTCACAGCTTGATCAGAAATTTGCTGTGGGATCTTCCCTCTGTATTGAAATGCTCTGTGCCTCGATTCTCTCAGTCAGCTGGGTCTTATAATTCATCCTTAGCCTGTCTTTAAGTTACTTATTGGTAAGCCTTTGGGACATAAAATCACCTTTTCATTTTTAAACACCTAGCACAGTGGAGCTTTGGTTGTCACTGTAGCATGAAGATTAATCTCAGCTGAGCTATTAGTAAGTTGGTGGAGGCAGGCCCTGGAGCTGCTACCCACATCTCAGTGTAGCACCTTATCCAAAAGTTCCTTCTTTTGTGCTTGACTATATTAGAATAGTGCTAATATTTGCCTTCAAATTATTTACTGCTCATGTGTGAGCTAGCTGTGTGTGTTCAGATGGTCAATGATCATGCTGGGTTTTGTATGGATGCAGCTGTGGAAGAGGTGAGAGTTTGTTTCACTGGGCTCTTGAGGTATTTTAAAGAGGCAGAATTTTTCCTTGGACACTAGATGTTCCTATTGCACTGGGATTCGTGGATGAAAGGATCACTTTATGGTACTGCTAAGCTGTCTTTCAAGGCTGGTATATAGCCAGGATTCCTCCTGTTTGGTCTTAGGAACCAAGGTGCATGGATTGTCATCCTGTGTTTCTTCTATAATCAGGGAGAGTCATGGAGAGAGACTGACAGTAAAAGGCCATTCTTCTGGGTTGGACTCAGATGCCTGCCAGGACTGCTGCCCTCCACTTCCACATCTACTTCTTGCAAAATCTTCTGCTTGATATTCAGATCCCGTTTCTCTTCCCATCCCACCTTGGGGTAGGAAGTGGAGATGCCCTACTCTTTTCTCCCTTGTTCTTGTCTCCCCCATCTCCATTCGGCCTTCTCCAAAAATCTACAGCCATCTCCTCCTTGGCTGTCAGTAGGTGCAAGGAGTAACACTCTTGGGGTCTAAGGCAGTTTGGATAAGTGTTTGCAACTCTGTGCAATGAAACCACGCATACATGTATAAATTGAACACATTAATCTGAGAATAAAGCCAGGCACCCATCATTGTGTTCCCACGTGCTGGAACATCCTGGAGCATGTTTGGGTTTATTTCACAGGGCTTCTCTTTCCTTCAGCGTGACCCATCTAACTTGCTCAGGACAGGGCCACAGGTTATTTCAGATTTGTCATTTGACAGTTCAGCTTCCTAATTCTGCTCCAAAATAGGATGTGTCCTTCCGTGTCAAGTCCCTGCTCAACTGTCCTGCCCGTGCTGCTCTATGCATCCCATCCGATGCACTCCTGGGGAAAGAGATGCTCTGTTTGGCAGATTTGAAACTGTGATGGTCCCAGAGGCTGGATACAATTGGAGAGACTATGGAAACACCAGCAGATCTCAATTTCGATAGCTCCAAAACCATTACATGCAATTAATCTCTGACAAAGTCATTTCTGCTGGATGTTTTATGGGCCTGAGGTTGACCTGTGAGCTTGCACTCCATAACGCCGGGTGGGAAATTCCCACAGCTGGTTGGCAGCCAGCTGAGGCTTTCTCCAAGTCAGTATGTTTCTGAGCTGGTCCTGGGAACCTTTCATTTCAGCTGCCTCCTGTCCTTTGCGAGGCTGAGTGTGCAGTTCCCACCACAGAGAGCATTGTCCGGACTCAATGAGGAGCAGTTTGGCCGCTGGAAAAATCCATTCTTGCGACTGTTTTTTATGCTGAACAGGAAATTTGGGGTGCATATGATTTTCTTTAAAAGATCTGATGGTGCAAATTGGGATGGAGAGGAGTTATTGCTGAGTATTTTGGCAGATCGACGAAAGCTGTCCAACCTACTGAGTGTTACATGCTCTGGGTTTTTAGTACCCTGCTTTTCTCTTTTATTTTTATTTTATTTTATTTTATTTTATTTTATTTTGTAGAAATTGACCATTTCCATCTTGAAATCTAGAATGAAACATTTTAGAAAGAGCAAACTGCTGCATCCTCTGTGCACGGCAGGGTGTGAAGTCAACCTGCTGTCTCCATAGTCCTCACTAAGCAATGGCACCATCAGATGCTTCCATGCATTTACTTATTGAATTTCTTTGTTTTTGAGACACACGCTTATATATAAGTAGGCCAAAGTTTAGTGTAAAAATTCCTCTTTTGCTTTCATTTCTTCAGCTGTTCAAGGTGACTTTTCTTAATTCATTTAAAGGTGAATTTGCACTGAAAGCACTTCAGTTTAATTTGTTGTCTCCTTTATCATTAAAGGCCAATGTTTTTTAATGCTTTGGAGCCAAACCCTGCACACTGATTTGCATGACCAGACCCTGGTTGCTTGATTTTGTTGTGCTGTAGGGATCTGCTCAGGATCTCTGAAAAAAAGTAATTCAAACAAATATTCAAATGAATTTATTAAAAAAAACCAAAACAACAAAATAAAATCAGTATTTGACACAAGAGCCAGAGCCTGGATTGCCCTTTCCCAGACATAAATGCTGGAGGGCTGTGGAGCGCTCGGGTATTTTGTTCAGTGGGACTCACATCCTTAGTAAAGTACACAGACATATTTCTTTTATGCATTCATAAAAATATAAATTAAAGCAGCATGCTGTTTGAATGAAAGCATAAAATGGATCAGCTCCCAATGCACACTGTTTTAGAAATAATCTTTAGCAAGAACAGACACTTTAAAAATTATTATAAGCAAGAGACTTCTACACCATCCAGCTGTAAAGTTTTTCAGGCTATATGAATTACTGCATTCTCAAATCTGTCAATTTTACCACAAATACCATGCAATTTAATTTTTCCCTTCAAACTCCAGCTCCCAAATTTTGCTGATTAAGTGAGAATCTGATTTTTTAATCCGTTTGCAATTATTCAGGTTGCAGAGAAGCTTTGGCTTCAGAACAACATTACAAACATTTCAAGACCAAAAAGGCAAGTTTGGGCATTGATTTCTTTTAAAATTAAGATTTTTCTGATGCTTCTATAACTCCAAGACCAGTTCAAAGTTAGGAAGCTGAGTGTCCTGTGCTCCTTCTGTAATAAATCGATGGAGAACTTGGAGGAGATGCCTCCTTTAAAGGTTAGAGGACTTTCAGCCTGTCTGCCACTGAAGCTGCCTTTCTCCTTGCTCTTTGGGGTCAGCTCTGAGTGTTGCAGCCAGAGGAGTTGTACTTGCCCTGCCCTTTAGTGGTAAAATCTCCCTGCTGAGGAGGACAGCGGTGATTTTAGGACTGGGCTGCAGGTGGGCACTTCAGTGCCAAGTCCCTCCTGCCAAGCAGCTCAGCAGTGAAGTCCAGCTTTGTTCCAGGTTGCACTTAGTTAATGTAAAAGCATTAAGTGCAGTAGGTGACCTAGGAGCGTGTTACCGCTTCTCAGCAATCCCTCTCGCTTCGGCACGACACTTAATCAGGCATTTGAGTCCCAATGCGCTTTAAGCTTACCCTAAATCTTAAGCACATGTTTAAGTGTTTTGCTGACTAAGGGTGAGATTTAATAACAATGCCTGGCTTTTATGTAGCACTTTCCGTAAATGTCACATCGTGGGTTTTTTAGAGCAAGTAAATGGGCTGGATGAGCAGACGGTGAGGTGGATTGAAAACTGTCCGCGTGGCCAGGCCCAGAGGGTGGTCAGCAGCAGCACAAAATCTAGTTGGAGGCCAGTAACTAGCAGCGTACCCCAGGATCAATACTGGGTCCAGTCTTGTTTAACATCTTCATTAATCATCTGGATGATGGGGCAGAGTGTAACCTCAGCAAGTGCGCAGATGACACCGAACTGGGAGGAGCGGCTGATACTCCAGAGAGTTGTGTTGCCATCCAGAGGGACCTCAACAGCCTGGAGAAGTGGACTGACAGGAACCTCATGAAGTTCAACAAGGAAAAATACAAAGTCCTGCCCCTGGGGAGGAAGAACCCCAGGCACCAGGATGTGCTGGGGGACACCTAGCTGGACAGCAGCTTGGCAGAAAGGGACCTGGGTGTCCTGGTGGGCACCAAGTTGGACATGAGCCACCAACGGGCCCTTGAAGCAAGGAAGGCGAATCGTATCCCGGGCTGCATTAGGGAAAGTATTGCCAGCAGCTCGAGGGAGGTGATCTTCCCCTCTACTCAGTGCTGGTGAGGCTACACCTGGAGTATTGTGTCCAGTTCTGGGCTCCCTGGTACAAGAGGGACATGGACATACTGGAGAGAGTCCAGCAAAGGACCACAAAGACGTCGAAGGGACTGAGGCACCTCACATATGAAGAAAGGCTGAGAGAGCTGAAACTCTTCAGCCTGGAGAAGAGAAGGCCTGGGGGGGGGTCTTATTAATGTCTATAAACACCTGAAGGGAGGGTGCAAAGAGGACGGAGCCAGGCTCTTTTTAGAGGTGCCCAATGCCAGGACAAGAGGCAGTGGGCATGAACTGAAACACGGGAGGTGCCATCTGAACATCAGGAAACACTTTTTTACTGGGAGGGTGACTGAGCGCTGGCACAGGTTGCCCAGGGAGGTTGTGGAGTCTCCCTCCGTGGAGGTATTCAAAAGCTGTCTGGCCAGGGTCCTGTGCGACTGGCTCCGGGTGGCCCTGCTGGAGTGGGGGGCTTGGACCAGATGACCTCCAGCATTCCCTTCCATCCTCAACCATTCTGTGATTCTGAGAAATACCAGTCGATGAATTCTAAATGGGGAAACTGAGGCACGAGACGGTACAATAGCTTCTATAGCAGCATACAGTGGTGTCGAGGCCAAACCAAAATGAATTCCTTGCTTCCATCCCAGTGGATTAGTCACCATGACAGGTGACTAACCTAACTGTACAGGTGAGATTGCGTGGTCCCCAGAGGCAGTTTGGCTCTGGGCCCCCCTCCCTGAGACAGGCAGGGGTCTGGGACTGGCTTGGGGACCTCTGCATAGTGCTCAGGAGTGAAAAAACACACCAAAATCTTGGTACCACTCCGTGGATCTACTCCCCTGTTGCGTGACACATAGGCGACAGTTAGGGGAAGGCTGTAGCCAGAATTTGGCTGCTGACAGATCCTACCAGCCCTTGGGGCAGGAGTGTAAAGCCTTTCCTCAGGAGGATCCCAGGACATTTTGTCTGCTTAATGCCAGCCACTCAATTTTGCTTTGAGGGCACAGGAGGCAGAAAGAAGCTACCAAACCAGCTGAGAAAGGATCACTTTTTATTTGTGTATTTATTCTACTCGTTTGCTGCACAGACAATGCAGGAGATGGCAACCTGCAGCCCGGGTAGTGCTTACCCTGGTGCAAGCAGTGATGTGACTGAACTTGAAATCCCAGCTGAAGGCCACAACCAAAGGCACCATCGATGCTGTTTTTATTTCTGATTACCAATTTAAGGAGTCCCTCTTGAACCTCCCCCCCCCCGCCTCCACCATCCAGCAGAAACAAGCGTGGGAACCTGAGCTCCCAAACAGAGACAGGGGCTCCTTTGGGTGCTCTACATCTGCATAAGAGATAGTGCAAGTTTGGGAATTAAATAGCAAAAACAAGGTCAGGAAAAAATAACAGGGCACATGAAAGAAATTAGTGGGTGACCCAGCGTCACTAAGCAGAAGGACTCGTCCTGCAGAAATGCACTGTGCCTGAGCACATGCTGCAGCAGGCTGAGAGACCTGGATTTGCCCTGCTTTCTTGATTTCTGCCTTCAGAAGGGTTTCTGGAGGACTTCAGAGATACAGGCTGTATTTCCAGCTTTGCTGGGCAATGCACATCCAGCATCGTGTGCCTCAGTTTCCCCACACATCACATGGCACTAATGTCACTGACCTTCAGAAATGGCTTTAAGGCTCATAGTTGATAAGGGACATGATAGGATCTCAATATTATTATTTATTACTGTATTTATGTTCTTAGCTTGCTGGTGCTATCCAAAGACTGTGTTCATCTCTTCTTTTTTGTATCAAGCTTTTCTTTTCCTGTAAGTGGCTGCAATTGGCCTGCTTTGATATATCTGTAGAAATACAAACTGTTGCAGTTTCTGCTCAGGAAATGAAAGCATTCCATCATTCTTCACACTAGCCGGGAAATGCAAACTGGTCAGCTGGACCAGCATCCCCAGGTGCCTCCTTGGTGCTGGCTGATGGCAGGGCCTGAAATAGCATCCACACAGGCCACGGTGGAAAGCCACTTAATGAAGTTTACAGTGTCCTTTACGCGGGCGGCTCAAGTGTTCGGCAGAAAATGAAGGGGGTTTGACTTTCTGCCTGTGGCAGGTGGAAAGAATTTGCACTCAGATGTTAGTAACAGATGCCATTCTCCCTTATGATTTTCTTTGCATGCTCAGGAAGGTGTTTTCAGCTAATGTTTGGTATGTTGTCCCCCTGGGATTCCAGTTACCTTTACTGTAATAGGATTTTAATTTTAGCTTCTAATGTGAAATTATGCTGGTCTCCAGGTACGTGAGAAAATAATTTCCACACCAGCTCTCTTCCATGGCTTCATAACTGTGAGCTGCAGCTGGGCAGGATGGGGGAGATGGGAGGCCAAGAGCAAAGAATATGGAGCCAGAGGTGAAAAAGTGCAAAAGGTGAAATGCATGGCTGATGGTGCTTCAGCATGACTTTCTGAGACCTCCGTCTCCAGAGGTGTTAATTCCTGCACTTACTGTGCCAGGTTCTGCATAAAGGGGAGCGATCCTTGACATTGCAAATGCCTGTTCCTTACACCTGCATTCATCCCACCTCACTGTAGACACATATTTGAGGCATCTATGTGGTAACTGTGGTCACGTTAGGGTTATTGGATAGAGATCAGCAGCTCCAGAGGGCAATTCAGCCTGCCTTGCAGAGGGGGGACTTGCCCTCTGATCGCAGCTGTCTCTCCCCATTGACTACAGAAGAGTAGAAGATGCCTACAGTCCTAAACCTAGGTTGTAGGTGAGGTACGCTGAGCATCTCAATATCTCAGAAAGCTCAGCACCACTGCAGAAAGGATAACGTTGCAAACGTCCCCCAAGGGATCCGGATCTAGTCAAAGTTCAATGCACTCAGCATTTCAAAGACTTGGCCTCAAAGTCAAAAGGGAGCTCAGAATACTGAAAAATTAATATTTCAGGCTGATGTAATACACTCAGGCTAATTCCCAGCTATTATTGCAAATGCAATATACGTTTACACTCACTTTTAAATTTCTCACTCTTATTAAAAAAATCAAAATCTATGGGTTTATTGAAATATTAAAACCACATCAAAGGGGTTGAAGCTTGCTGTTACTATTGTTTACACTGGCCAAAAAATCACTTCTGATGCCTTGAATGAATCCAGCAAAGCTGCAAAGGATTGTATACACTCAGGTTCATCAGAATAAACACTGTAATAGAGCATGTCACAGAAAGAGTGATGGAGAGCTCAACAGGAGACAAAACCAGACTGTTCAGTTATTTCAGCATAACTAATACAAAAGTATTCCTATCATTTGATTTTGTTCTTTCCTGACAGTCAAATATGTGACCTGAAATTAAAATGTACAACTGTGCTCTCAAAACGTTTATTATAAAAGTTTCCAGAAAAAATCCTGAATGAGTTTCCAAAAATTGGGTGGCATTTGGGTTTTAGTACTCTTTTGAAAGGCTTCATTCACCCAAAGTTGACATGTTCGACAGTGATGAAACACAACTTTCTATTTCTTGTAGTATTTTAAGAAGCACTTTCATAGTACTGGTTGGTTGAGGTTTTCTGTTAAGGAAAATAGATATATTCCAGTAACAAATTTCAGACTGGGGAGTTTTAAATAAAAAACAGTCGTTCAGAAAACATGTCCTGTGGTCTCATACTCCTAGTCTGGGTACTCCCTTATTTCAAAGGTCCTAGATCTGTAGGTTCCAGTCCCAAATTAAACTGCATTTCTCCTGGCCTTGCTTTTTAAAGAAACTATGAGGGGAGAGCAATGCACCCCCTGATTATGCTGCTTCATGGACACCTGCAGGTCTGTAGACTTGTTTGGTCCTGTCTTCCAGACATTGCTGGGCATTGAGGTTCTTCAAATATCATCTTGGAGGTCATGGACTCATCATATTCCAGACAGGCAAACTTAGAAGTCAAAGACATATTTGCCCAGGTTCTTCCAGGTAACCTGGACTTACTCCAGATCTATTGTATGGACTAAGATCTGTCTCCTCACATCTTTTTTTATTTATTATTTTATTTTATTTTATTTTATTTTATTTTATTTTATCTGATTTCATTTTATTTTAAATTCACGAAGCAAGAAGGGGTACTGTCTCCCCCTGTGGCATTCTTCAAACGCCACTTCTATCAGCCCTAGATCTCTGTGACTGTGTTTGACCTGCATTCTTTATGCATCCCATGAATTTTGATGTATTTAAAGTAACTTGGCTTGACGTGAGCTGGAACACAGCTGAACCAGAATGTTTCAATCATCCTGTGGTTTGAAGCTGGCTGGTTTAATGTTATAACTGAGGGTGCAATATGGTATCCATTGAAAAGCCCATAATAATGTTGGAGCTAAACAGATGAGAATATCATTCTCTTTGTCTGAATGACCAAAAAAAAAAAATTATATAAAAACATCTAACCTAGTTCAGCTTGAATCAAGGGGACACCACTCCTAGAATAGTCTGGCATCCAGTTCAGCCAGGGTGGTGGCCGTGTTGGAGGAGGGTAGCCTGAATAAAACGTGGTGCCACCTTGTCAGATGGCACCAAGAGGTTCTGTGCTCCGAGTGCCCTTCGACGGATGCGAAGAGGGGTAAAGACAGGACCCCGGTCCAAAAAGGGCCAACAGACATGAGGGCATACAATGAAGCGTATTTCACATCACGCCTCAGTTATGCAAGGACTTGAGCTCCTTCACACCATGTCCCCGTGTTCTCCCCACGGCGGGTGCATTGCTCGCTGCCTCCACGCAGAGCAGCCAGCCCCAGCAGCCCCTGCTGAGGGTTGTTGCCTGCACATTGCAGCTCTGCTGCAAATCCATCGGCTTACTCCTTTTGCTTGTTTAAACATCCCATTTGGCCCACCTGAAGCCACAAGATGCTTGGACTGTACTTCGACAGTTGGTTTGATGTGCCGGTCTCTGCGCTGTGCTGGCCTGCTCTACCCCCCCAAATCTGCAACTCAGCTGGCGTGTGTCTTGGGGCACAGTTTGGCAAAAGGATTAAAAGCATTTTGTCTGTCCTGCCCGTAAAATCAGTGGTCTTCCTCTGCAGCTCCCAACCTCTGCACCTTGTTCAGTTGTGGGGGGAGCTAGATGAGGGAACTGACCTCGCTGCACCCTGACCCAGGAAAAAAATTAAAATCTCTCCCATCCCCATCAAGAACCTGATCCAGTGCAGCCTGCAGCCACCTGAGCGTTAGTGCTGGCATAGGGAAGTTGCTAGAATTAAGAGGAGAAGGGGGCAAGAAGCATCCCCACAGCCTTAGACCATTTAAACCATTGTGAAATCAGAGGTTTCATGTCACACCTAATTTGGGAATGGAAGGAATGGCCCCAGCCACGTGTTCCCTCCCTATCCCTTGTGCTGGACCTAATAATTGCACAGCCAAGAGGTGAATGCAATCAATGAACTGATCTGATGTGAACCTCCTCAGTTTTCTCAGTCCGATCCACCAGTTACCCTGATTTACCTTGTGGCTGCACAATTGCTGGCGTATCAATATTGAGAGTATCAAAACCACATAGCTGGAGAAGGAGAAGGGCGATGGTTACTGCTCACGGGAGTAATTTACACCAGATTCAGTGTAACATCAACCCACACCCCACACTGCAGCCAAGAGGATGGGAAATATGTATCAGCAGTGATGGAGCAAGGTAGCTTGACAGCACAGAGCTCACCGTGGGCAGAAAAGTCAGACCATGAAGCTAAGGCTGTGGTTCCAGTTGCCACCAGTGGATCCCCCACGGCCAAATGCCGCAGCAGTACAATGCTGACTCAGGTTAGGAAATACCTAATGAACTTGGTTAGGTATTTCCCAGCCTGGGTCATTGCATGCATTACATTAGCAATCAACTGGGACCCATGGCTTGTTCTGCCTCTTGGCCCTTAGGTCACTTCTCCACCAACTGCAAAGAGCCAGACAACATGAAAAATTAGCTTGTGCGCAGTTAACCCACCCAAATGTTTTCAATCCGGGCCAGTTCTCTTATACTGATTTGGTGCTTTGTGCCAGGGAGCTGTGGTGGTTTAGACCCACCCGGGGGTTGCTGCCTTGCACCGTCAAACCATGGCCTTGGTGCGTGAGCCTGTGTTTTATAGGGTGCTGCAGCAAGAGGAGAGTCCACTATGCAGCTCATCAGTTTAGAGCTATCTGTGTAGCTTGGCGTTGTGACTGTGCTTTTGGTATCTTTTAGCAGCTTTGCATTTTTATACATCGTCTTGCACAGATGTATAAGGAGTCTCCATGCTCTGCAGTTAGGATACTCGGCTCCTAACCCATCTGGGGCAATCCAGAACAACTCATCCAGCCTGAATCCCACCCTCAACAATCTTCTTTCTCAAGGGCATTGTGGTAACAAGCTGTGCGCTGGATGGGTCCTTTTGGAGATGGGAGCATTTTGTGTTCAGGTTCCATAGTGCTTGCTGATGCCGCAGCCTCTCCCTTGGTTTTGGGATTACCTTGACCAGGAAATGGCTTCTGAAGCCCTTGGGAAAAATGATAGCTACAAGCAGCCACCACTTCACCCAACTCTGACCTGCTGATTCCCAGCTTGTTCTCGAGAAAGGTGGTGAACAGGAACAACTGAGTGAGTTACGCTGGCAGTGTGTGCTGCAGCATAATACCCGTTTCTGGAGATCCCTTGGGACTGGGAGGCTGTTGCCTGGAAAAATGCAATGCACTCAACTGGAATAAGCGCAGAAATTGCAATGCTTCTGGGAAGCATTGGCTCCACTGTCCCTGAGGTGTCCAGCGGCCCATGTCTTGGGAGCATGTCCTGTAGTGAAGGAAGAAAAGGTACAAACCAAGATACCCCCAGAACAGTCAGCGATGTGACACTTAATAGCGCAAACACTCTTGACCCTTTCGCTATTTTGCTTTCTGGGATCTCCCCAAAGAGCTGAACCCATGGGCAGCAAGACACGAGAGAATCAGAAGTCCTCCCCAGAGCTGGAGCGAAACAAGAGTTTGAAGGGTGTGCTAAGCTGATTTACTGTGATGCAGCAGGCTGCACAGCCGAGTAGGAGACTTTCCATGTCAGCTCCAGGTCCCGTGCGTAACCGTACAGTTTATGGCTGGGATTCCCTGTATCAGGATGGGGCTCAAAACGCCTGTGTTATATTCCCAGATTTTCCTCATCATGGGTAATGACAGACAAATAATTTGGCTTCACCAGAAATTGGACTGGGCCCTACACTTCCCTATGCTTCAATTTCCTCATCTGCAAACCGGGGATAATATTACTTCATTATGGGGTTGGGATCATATAGCATTATTACATCTGTAAATCGCTCTCTGATCCATCTGTTCTCAGTACATTACAAGTAACCATATGGCTATTTGTTGCATTGGACCCAGCCCCTCGTCTCCCATTCATCTCAGCTAACGCTAGAGAAATCATCACTTTGGGGTCCCTTTATGGTCGATGGGGAGGAATAGGGACTTTTAGGGCATGATTCATCTGACCCTGTTTATATAGTTGCTACTGGATGAGATGAAGTCCACAACTCATGGTATGAATCCCACCCTTGGTATCACCATGGGGTGGAGTTAGAGCAGGTCGTGACTGCTAACGAACAGGGTAAAGCTGGAGGAAGGAAAGACACATGCCTTTCTGTCTGTGCATGGAGCTGGTTTTCATTTTTGCTAATAACTCCTCCTGTTTAAGAAAATATGTAATTTTACGTATACTGACAATGCTATTCATCAGGACAATGTTGGTTAGAGACATGTTTGCGCAGATTGTCTGGCTGATTGCCTCCCTTGATTAAAATTAATGTAGAACTGCGTAGGCCAAAAATGAGATTTTTGATTAAAATTGCTGAAAGAGATCAATATTTTTTATTTTTCTTCTATTTTTTCATTTTTTTGTTTCTTTTTCATAGAAAATTTTAAAATACTTTTCTTTCCAAAAAGCAACTCTTTTATTACAGTGTCAGAAGTCTGGTGTTGGCTCCCTTGTATTATTTCTTTCCAGAATAAAGGAGAAAAAGCAGTGTGTTGAGGGAAAAAAGCTTTTTTTCCTTATTTTTGTCATTTAAAATGTGAAAAAAAAGAACAAATAAAATTTCATTGGAAATAGCTTCTCACAAAAGCCTTAATAGTGTAGCTTCAGAAAATATTTTCTGTTGCAGAAAAGATCTTTCTTTGTAAATTTTTGACCCTTCTAACTTTAAATTATAGTCATCCAAAAAGGCCCCATACTTAATCATCTCAACTATTTTTGTCCAAATAAAATGATTGATTATACCACCTCAAACTTCTCTTTGATTTATGGGTGGTCTGAACAATGGATGCAGTGTCCCATTTCTGAGTTAAATTCATCCATAATATACATTCTACAAAAAGTAGTGACCTGAACATGACTAAGGAGTATGGTAACCTCCTTATCTAATTTTAGACATGTAGAGTTAGATCTCTAGCTCTGAGGTATTCTTCTAGGGCTTATGCTTTGATACAGTTATTGCTCACCATTGACTATACAGAGGCCCAGGTAATTGTTTCTGGCTTTGAAGATCAATCCCACCTTCTGTCTAATTGAGGCATAACTGATAGAAGTTTTGTGTTTTGACAAAGATATGTTTAATAATACCACGTATAACAGCATTACCAAATCATCAAGAAATAGTTCATTGGCATGTACCATGTTCTTGACTCCTAATGCTTATGTAGAGAAAAAAACAAAGAAAGATTGGAGACACATTGTACTCAGAAAAACAATCATGCAAACTGAGAGAAAAACTGTCCTATTGATTTAACCAATAACTTGGTATTGTTTCTGATGTGCCTCTTTTATGGGCATCTCTGTAAGTAGGTGCCTGTACAGCACCTTGCACAGGAGGACACCTGAAACCCAGATCCACACTTCCAGTCCTATCTATCTGCCTATCTATCTGATCTGGGCATACCCATACACAACTTTCACCAGCTGCCTTTTTTTTTTAATTTTTTCAAAGTATTTGTCCCCAAGGTATTTCTTTGTAAGTTTGAATATAATTTTTTTTTTCTATGATTTACATGTGTTTAAAAAGAGGTGAAAAAACCCCAGTGGTCAAAGCCAAAGAGAGGGGGAAAAAATCACCCTGTTCTCAATGGGTGTTTATTAGCTCAGGTTCTCTCTGCCGTTTGTTTTTATGGCAAGGTGAAAAACGATGCATTTCAGAAGCTTTGCGCCTTTTCTCCTGGCCCCCCTTCAGCCCACTGCCCCCCTCTACTCGGACTCCTTTCCCTAATGGGTCTCCGAAATAATAACCCGTGGGCATTTGCTGTAATAAAGTACAAAGGCCTTGTTCCAAATGAGTCCAACTGCAAGAGAGAAGCCAAAACCAACTCAAAATTAGATTTTTCTCACTCTGTGAATTTGCTATACTTGGAACTGGCAAATAATAAATTGAACAGTATGTGGAAAAACATGCAGCCCTAAGGATATAGGGGAATGGCTGGCATTGGGTGGGGCCGTAGGACTTTTACTCTCTAGGTTACAACACACTGTGGCTCCCAGCCCCAATCTGTTTCGTCTGCTTTTGGGTTGCATTTTGCAAATTTGACTCACCCTCAGAAGTGCTTATCCACTTCAGAGGGGTGGAAAGGCTTTGGAGAGGAGGTGTAGAGCCTAAGCAAGAGAAGGAGATCTTCATGTCCTGAATTCAAGACTCTCTAGTTTCCCTTTATAAAGCATGGTCAAAGGCAGGTTGTTATCGAGGGCAGGGCAGCTCCCCTGTGTCAGGACCTGAACCGGAGTGTTCCCTGCGGACACCAGGTAGCTCTGGGCCTTGCTTCTACATTAGTCCAACTGGGATGCTAAATTACCTTTTGGTCAGCAATGAACCCTTCAAAACCAGCAGGACATGGGAAATCTGGGGCTTCCTTGTGTAGTTTCTACACATGTCAGAGCAGATATCTCAACCTGGTGTGGGGTTCACCTGCTCTGTGTTGGCCATCTACAAATTTAAACATCTACAGGCAACGAAGAGAGACTGGAAAACGCCAGAGGGTGATTCACCTTGTCTTAAAAGAGGTTTCAGAGGCATATAGCATGATTTGTCCCCTGGAAGAGTAAGTATCTCTGTATGTGTTTCAGGGAAGGCCTGTGCTGTTAATGAGGCTGGCCACCTCATCTGGAGATGGCTGAAGCTGGAGATGGTATCCCATCCCAGTGACATCCCATCTGTGGTCCCATCAGGGACCATCCCAGGGATATTACAGGGATTGCTGTGTGCTGGGTGTCAAAGCAGGAGCCCACCAGCCCATGTAACAAAGGAGGGGCTGTGATGGTAGGTTGGTGGGGAAGGAGTTTGTCATCTATCAGAGCTTTCTTCGGGATAGAAGTCCCTATAGCACAGAGCAGTCTAATTTCCATTTGCTTTCTCAAGTTCTGTTGAGATAGGCTCTATCTGGTTAGAGACAGTCACTGTCTCAGAGCCAGTGCAGCCTGAGTAGACATCATGAGCACAAGAAGAGATCGTCTTCCTCACTAGACATTGCAAGTACAGGAGGATGTCATCTTCCTCACTTTGCAATTGGGAACCAAGGCAAGGAATCATAAAAAGACCAGTATTTAGGTACCCAACTCTACATTGGACTTCTAATCTTCATGAAAATCAATTCAGATTAGGCATCCCAATCATGGAGAGTGGTTTAGACACCTTCAGCAGTCAAGAACAGTGAGATTAAATGAGTTGGCCAAGGGTACATAAGGACAGGCAGTAGCTCAGACCCAGAAATGAAGCCAGGTTCGCTGTGAGCACTTTGCCTCTGCAGAGGTTTCCTGAGCTTTTCAATTCTTTTGTACTGAGTGTTTCTCCCACTGAGGGAAGCTGGCCCAGCCTGGCGGCAGTCTATAAAAGCATGAGGTGTGCTTTTACACAAGCTGGTAGATGCCCATATTGTGGTGAGGACACAAACCAGACCACTCAAGTCCTGCTAATCCTCCTAATGCCTTTCCACCTCTCCCCTGCAAGCCCAGATGGACAGATCCATTCTCCAAGATGAGGAAAATGTGGATCTCTGGCCATATCCTCTTTTCTCCTTTTTCTGCAGATGATCCGTTCTTTCCTTGCTCCCTCTCTTTGTCTCGTACCACTCCAGACACCAAACTGGCAGGCAATTTTGGGTGTCTACACTCGTCATCCATCGTTTGTCCCTGTGGTGGTCTCAGGGACGAACAAGTAGGATTTTTACAGTCTGTTTCTGTCACTCGTTGCCCTCTGGCAAAAATGAGATTCCCAGACCTGCAGACATGCTTGATGTACCTCAGCTGGGATCTGCAAACTCTTGTCACAATTAATAAGCAATTTTTCATACCCTCAGTATTTCTACATTATTAATGAAGTCAAGGTTAAGAAAAGTAAAGAAAGGCATTTTATCAGCAAGATGACAGCACATTTTTCACAATACAGATGTGTACAGCACCAAATACAGCCAGATTAGAATCCATCATGTTGCAGCAATGATCACCTTGAGCTGTATATGACTTATGAAGGAGAAGAACAAGGGGAAAGATTCAGAACAGTCACAGCTCTTTGTTTAGTCTTGCCCCCATATTTAGCACTGAACTACATAAAGGAATTTAGGCAATGAGAAATTGCTATAACTGCTCTGTGAGGATTGCATCAGTTCTGGTGCAAAAGGTGTTAAGTAACATGGTGTTTAGAACAACTTGGCATCAGTCAGCAGGACTGGTCAGTGTTTATCTAAAGAAAAATGCTCCCACTGTAAAGTATATTTTCTTCAAAATAGCAATGTTCTTTGGAAAAGGGCAATTTTGGTGTTTCTTTTAAGAGCATTTCCTATTGGGGAAAATTGAAAGGAATATACGTTTTTGAACTGTTCTTGACTTAAAACTGTCAGCTAATGACATTTTCAGCTAAAATCTTGATTAGATGGGAAAAAGTTTCTTTGATTAGACATTATGAAGCAAGTTTTGTTTTCAACAAACCAGAAACATTAATTTTTTTCTCTTTGAAAAATTTCCACTTTTTTTTTTTAACCAGTTTGCCATTCAGGAGCTAAATCTGTTCTCAGAATGTTTTTCCACAATTTTCAGTAGATATTCTGTATTTTCTTTCTCAGATTAGGAAAAAAAAAATGGTCAAAATCTCTGCCCAGGCACTTCCTAGAGATTACTGGTACCTAAATCAGGACTCTGCATCCCACTCTGGGCCCAGATGTCCAAACCTCAGGGATCACAACTCGCTGATGCATGAATGACATGCTCATGTATATCTAGCCAGAGTGGTTTGATAACCGGACGGGTAGGGAACAGACCAGCTGAGCAATCTTAAATCTGCTTCAGTGCAAAGTTACTTGACTTAGTTCCAGCTGTCAGGCATGGTAGTTTGCAACAATAACCTTCACTGGAAGATTATTCACAGCTAGATGAAATAGCTTTTAAGACTGGTGCAGCTAGATTTGCAAGAGGTTCTCTGACTATCCCCTAAATCCATACGTAGCCCTGGACTGAAATCCCATGTACTCTTTTGGTTCATGAAAAATAGTTCTTAGTTTCTTGGGAGCAGATTTGCAACTCACTATCATTGCTCTTGAAATCAGAGAGGCTTTATCATAGGGAACAGGCTTTGATTGCTCAACAAAAGTAAATCTTCCCACTGAACACAGGACATGGTCAAACATACTGTTTGCAGACACTGAAAACGCCCATTACAACAGAAAGGATACATTTCAGAAAACCTCCTGAGCCAAAACCATCCCAGTCATATAACTGCATCACTTCGAAGCTCTGTACCCCACAAAATTGCCCTATAAAAAATGTCAAGCAATTTGCAGAAGCAACTTGGGAGGTTTAGGCCCCATCTGATTATAAACACCTGCTAATATTTTTAGTAGTTTTCCTTCCATTAGTATTCCTTCTCTTTCTTTTCTCTTTCACTGTCTTTTTAAATTTTTTTATTCTTTTCTGGCAGCCTCAAAAGGGTGATAGAAAAAATAAACACTAAGAAAGTAAGAGAACCTTGGGTAGACTGCGGAAGATGTTAAAAGCTGCATAGTAGTCATTTGCTGTGTGTAAGAATTTTATTGGTCCTATATAACTCTGATATGCTTCTTAACTCTCACCCACTGGAACCCCAGCTACTAACAACAGCTTCCCTGTGTGGATAACTAACTACTAGGAATTTCCTAAAGCAGAAGTCATTTTGAAAAAAAGTCTGATATGATGTTCTAAGGAGACAATCCCATGAACACTGCTAAACTGGATCTACTTCAAAGAGGTCCTGAGATATGTATCATATTGTTCCTTAGGAACGTAGACCAGAAGTTTTCTTCAACCCCATCCCGTGCAGTCATTTTGTACAAACCTTTCCATAAATTGATCCCATTCCAGCTCAGAAATCTTGAATATAAGCCGAGGTACCCTTTTCACCATTCCTGTTTACCATGCAGGTCTTCTGCAGCCCCAGAAAGCACAGATGCGGATTGTGTCCGAGGGCTGTGGTCTTGCCCTTCAGTCTCCTGTGGTCTATTCGGTATTGCATGATTTCAAGTGAGCTGAGCTTCAGACCAATCTTCCCCTCCCTGTTTGCACCACCTCACTGGCGTAGATCTTATTTCCATTCTGTTAGGGACTTCATTCTGCTGGTGTCCTCAGGCTTTTGTTCACCTACCTAAATTTCTTCTGACTCTCCAATACAAGACTTCTCTAGGTCATCAAGCCCTATATTCCTGGCTGCTTGCTGCCTTGTGGGTGCCAAGAGAAGACGTCTGCTCAAGCTTCTCTTTGGCATTGCCTTATCAGACTGCTGCAGAGCACTGACGCTTTTTGTCTGGTACAGTATCCTTCTCAAAAGCAGTCATCAAATTTCCAGAGCTTAACTCTTGCTTGCTACTTCTAAGATAAAATGATGGATGAATTAAATGTAACCAAACATGAAACATGACCTGGTCTATTCAACCTTCTATCAAGTGAGTGTGAGGATCTCGTGAGACTGTAGGTTCTCTGCAGCTGAAAGCTATGTTCTTTACATCGGTTGCCCTGTTGTTGGCTTCTGCCAATTAGCCATTCATTAGTGGCTCATTCCGAGCATATTGCTGTTCCCAGCTATGAAGGATATGTTCATTTCATGATTGCCAGATCTTATCTCTGCCAAACTTGTGACTTCTCCTTTATAAATGAAATCCATTTCTGTTTGAACACAGCTTAGGCCTCTCCTGATAATAAAGCGTAAATTCCAGTGGTACTTGCTCCGTGAAAGATGGCCAGTCCTGATACATAGGAGCTGTTTAGCTGTCTGCGACACCTCTTGCATGCTTTCTTGCGTTCCCAGGAGTCTCTCAGACAGCTCATGCTGGAGCACAGACCCAACTGTGACACTGTGGACAAATGTCATCTATCAGTCACGCTCAGAATATTTCCGTTAGCAGCAGGTTGGACCATCTCCTCTCCTTGTGCTGGTGTGTCCAACGCAGTAGCATAATTTCTCCATGACGCTGTTTTGTGGCTGGGCTGCACAGCCCCTGCCATGACCCCAGGAGAACAAAAAGAATTGCTCTCCTTCAAAGTACACAGCAAGTTGTTCCTTCTCAACAGTTCTTCTTTTTGCTTTAAGACCTGCTTGATTCTCCTGACAGGCGCTCTGTCTTGGTGGAAGACTGGCTAATGTCACCATGGTTCATATACTGGCTGCTAGGTAAAGTCAGGAGAAGATCATCTGGAGTAATTTCTACCCTAGCTACATGCATACCAAAGGCCAACCACTAAGTTCTTTGCAGGCTTCCACATCTGCTTCTGTCCACTTTCTCTCATAATTTTAATCTCCCTTTAGCATGATTTTCTCCCAGATTTCTCACTGAGCCTCTGTAATTAACTCCTGATGACTCTCCTCCCCTTTTTGCCCGGGTTAAAGCTAGCACAGTACTTTGCATCCCTCATTTGACCCAGCATGATCTGAAATCACGACAGGATATGATGATGTGTATGTAATTCCTTGGTTAGGTGAAGCTGAAGTACATTGCTACTCTGACCTGATCTGGCAAGTCCTAGTCCCTCCAGCTGTGCACCAAAGTTTTAAAACATTTTAAAGGCAGACATTCAAAGTTCAGCACCAAATCCAATATGTCACTAAAGTTTAGCACTGGTCAAAGCCAGAATTGTGATCCAGCCTCCTATCTCCTTATCTCTTAAGCTTACTAAGGAAAAGATGAAAAATTTGGATTTTTTTTTTTTGGTGCCCCCAACTTTGTTACACTGATACTAGAGATCAGCCATGTTTTCATATCTGACAAAGAAATTCCCTTCCATTTCATTCATCTCTGGTCTTTTGAAACTTACCACTTTATTCTACATAGCTTTAAATTACATTGTTTTCTGTTCTTGACCTTGAGCTGTCATTCCACTTAACTGTGAACAGGAAAGAATAAAGAAGGTCACCACGGGATTTTTGGCAGAGTGCAGGAAAGGAAAAAAATAGTGATTTTTTAAGAGTCCTTTGCATGAGTCAGAATTTCATCTTAAAGAACATAATTGCTCCATTGCTCAATTGTGGCTTGGGGTCTTATTAGCAGAGGAAAAAAATGTGCTTCTTCACTAGTCAGCGCTCCTCCAGACTGCAGCAGCCGTGCCAACTTCTCGGGGATACATCTGCAGAGGGGAACATTAATTCCTCAGTGCCTGTTTGTTATTAAGACCCTGCTCTGATTGTGTACTGTGCTGGATGCAGTAAAGCTGCATTTATGTCTCGATGGTGGGGCAGAGGTGGAAGGCAGGAGAGGGAAACGAGGGACAGACATGATTGAGAAAATTCACTGGAGCAAGTGGAACCAGGCCACTGCTTAAACACGGCGGTTCTCAGTGCTTAGTACATACCAAAGCTGCTGATTCGAACAAAACCCCCTTGAAGAATTACATTTGCTCCCACCGCCTTCTCCAGTGCGGTCCTGGAAGAGCAAAATGTGAAAACCAATGGTCAAATGCTGCATCCCTTCATTACTGTTCTGTGGGTTAAAAAGTTTGCTGAGCAAATAATGCACCATGAGGCCTACCACAGCTTTGCTCGTTTTGATCACTGCAGTGATGCCTTACTGTGGCCTCAAACAATGCGTGCCCACATTATTCTGTGTTGGTTATATATTTCCCATAGGCCCTAAGCTGAGACCCAGTGTGCTGGGAGCAGTGCTACATGTACAAAAGTGGTCTTGGATTGGTTTTCTCAGAGTACATTTTTTGCCCTCTTTCTGACCCCTCCCTTTCCCAGATTACAGTTTTGTCCAACTCAGAACATATCATGACATCAGCTTGGGTCAAAACCAACAGATCTTTTTGGTGTGAAGTGAAAAAATAATAAATGAAAGAAAAAAAAAAAGAGCAAGCCTTGAAAAAAAAATATTATTTGAGCATTTCCAAAATGAAATGTTTTGACTGAGGGGCTAGAGACAGGAAGAAACTTGCACGGTGTTTGCAAAAACAAAACCCAAGCTACCTTATCTATACCTTAAATCATCAGGAGACTCGGCAAAGAGGCAACAGCACTGCTACAGCGCGGTGTGCTGATGTCAGGTTGTACATCTTTCGAGGCACAGCAGAGGGTCTACCAGAGGTAGAAGTTCATTCTGTAGAGGATCTACCCTAGGACGTGCTTGAACTCTTCAGGTCTTGATTGAGTTGAACTTTCTTTCTCTGTCCCAGTGGATATTTAAACATGACACAAAGTGTAATAGTTTTTATAAGGGAGAACCCACGCTCAGCAGATAAGATGTGTTCCTTGGTAGCAAAATAACAGGAATTTTGATCAGGCAAAGGAGTTTTCTGCAGCCAAAGCAAATATTTAAAACACCCAGCTATAAGAGGCTTCATGCTGGCCATCTCTCTTTTGCCTGGTTAAGGTTGGACATGCAGGGCTCAATTCAGCTGCTTATGGATCAGGATTCGGGGCCATTTCAGGAGCCGTGGGGCTGTAGGTGCTGTTCCAGGAGGTCACCACAGTCTCCCATAGGTCCCATCTCTCATCTGCCTGCCCTGTGTCAACTCCTCAGATACCCCAGGGTATCACAAGATCCCTAGACATTGGGCGTGAGTAACCACACTGAGCCTCGATACGGGGAGTGGAGTCCAAGGTGTGGTCCAGTTGTCTAAATACAGATGTACAGGGCCACCTGCAGCACCAAGGGGTATCTGAGATACCCACACAAGCTGTGTGGCAGAGCCATGCTCCTGTCTAGAGGCAGTGGGAGAGCCAGTGGAATATCCCAGGGCACCTCAAGTAGGCACCTGTGTTCCGACAACGGAGCTGATCTATACCGCATGGGCTGAGCAGCATTTCTGTGGTCCTTGGATCTCTTCAAAATCTTCTGCAACTTTCGCCCCATGGCTGTACTACCAATTATGTGAAGGAATTCCTTTAGGACACAGCAAAGATACTGGTCCATGAAAACCTTTTTATTTATTTATTTATTTTCATTTTCTGAAAACTAGAACAAAAACACCAGAACTAAAATGATCTCCTCAGCCAGCACACAACAGAATTGGGATATTTGGCTTGTAAAGGTATTTCTTGCCCCAAAGAAAAGGCAATCTACATAAAGAAGGTAGAACCAGTAAGCCCATTTTATAAACCAGGAGGAAAAAAGGAGTATTTGTGTGCGTGTGTATCTGCATGATCTGGAATGAGGCAGTATTAATAGTGAGTGATACGGGTAGTCCAATATCCAGCAAAAAAAATCTGTAGCAGAGCAAAATTTCCTAATCACCACATTCCCACTCCAGCATTTTAATCATAAGGCCATCTTTCCTTTTATTCTTGTCTAATTCTGACAGATTTATACCAGTGCATATTTAGTAATTGGAGTAAATCACACTCGTACAGAGGTGAGAATGCTTTTTGGTAATTCCTGTGACCATAAGCTCTCTCCTAGGGGGAAATACTTTGTTCTGAAGTGAAGCAGCTAACATGGTTTTATTTATGTCATCTTTGTTAGTAGGACCCTCATTATTCTGTGGCACGCTATGTTAATGTGAGTGATAGATTTTAGACCTTATACATGGCAGCTCTCCTTTTCCCTCCCCCTGTATAAACAGCTCCATTTCCAGACATGCAAGGATGCCAAGTTCACTCCCTTCTGTAGACAGCTGGACTTGCCAATTTTGCTGTCATTGCGCTTTCTGGTCCCAAAGGTCACGATTTTCAATCGGGTGGGAGAGCAGATTTGGATGATGGAGGAGCCAATCCACCTCGTCACTCTGGCTTGGAATCAACCAGATGGAACATTTCTGGAGGTGTAGAAGTGCCCGGGTCATCTCCCTGCCAATTCTTACCCATCACCGAGACCTACTGAAGCCCAGTCTATAAGTAAGAGGGATGGTCAACCTTGCACAGAGAGTTAAGATTGGGTTGAAGCACCACTTCAGGCAGCACGGTTCACCTCTTGGTCCACCTCTGCCTTCGAGACTGACTTCGTCAGGTTCCCTGGTGGGGTAGAGAAGATGAGGCAGCACGTGTCTGTGTTCCCCTGAGATGGGAGCGGGAGGCCAGCTGGGTATCTGAGGGCATCTCCAGTGGCTCTACCCGCCTATGCTTTCCCAGCTGAATTGTACCATGGACGTCTACCTTGTCTGGTCTGGGAGCTGAGACACCCAGCGCTCACTGATACCTGGATGGAAGCATCTA
This sequence comes from Haliaeetus leucocephalus, assembly GCF_000737465.1. Classification (NCBI taxonomy): domain Eukaryota; kingdom Metazoa; phylum Chordata; class Aves; order Accipitriformes; family Accipitridae; genus Haliaeetus; species Haliaeetus leucocephalus. The sequence continues at coordinate 28,225,790 of NW_010972436.1, read as the reverse complement.
CATTTACATATTGTATCCTGCGAGCTGGATCCCAGCCCTCCTAACAGCATCTCATGTAACAGGTGGAGGTTGAGTCGTCTTCTGTACCTAATATGCATTTTTTCCTTAGAGGGTTTCTTTAGGGGTGGCATCATTTTAAAAGTAGTGCAGGAGACACTGGGATTTGCAGGGTGTTTCTTTCCAGAAGCACTTACAAAATCTTTCGCAGAAACCTCTCCACACCAGGGTAGAACAAAACAGCTATTTCACACAGCACAGGGACAGTGCTGCCTTCAGACAGGGAATGACATTCCGAGTAGGAAAAGGCAGTACGGATGATGCAAGCTGCTGCTGAGGACAGGCCCTTGGACCTTCAAGCCCAGCTGCGTAAGCCATGACTACTAGAACCTTTGCAACCTGTTGTAGCACATGCCCATCTCTTTGTAAGGATGTCCACTCACCCCTTTGCGTCCTTGTCCTTCAGCTCAGCAGTGGGGCCCAGGGCTGACTTCTAACTCATTTGTTTTCCGTGGCTTGGTATTTGTCAGCTGGATCGGGGACCAGTCTGTTCGTGATGCTCAAAATTCCTGTGGCATCTCCTACCCAAGAAGCCTACAGACCTAGGACTCTTCAGCTTCAGCATCGAGTAAGAACATGTGCGTTCAGGCTCTCAGGGCTGGTGTCTTTAGAAGACATGGAAAACCTGACTTTGCTGACATGAATAACAGAGGTCCATTGTGTGAAATTAATGCCTATCACCCTGCACTTGAAGTGTAGGCTGGAGAGCTGAGTGTTTTGAACTCTGCTGCTCCCGGGAGGAAATGGAGAGGAAGAAAAGAGGAGGGAGGAGTGTTTGGTTCTTTTCCTTATCTCTCTGTTCTCCCACTTTCTCTTATCTCCAGGCTCTGTTTGTTTTTCCCAGGTGCATGCAGGTAGCTCCTCCAGTTTGTCATTTTTCCCACTAGGCTCTTCAGACGTGAATGGAAAATGTAAGCACGCGGATGAACTCACTGGCAAAAAGGAAGCAACGAGGGGAGCTTATCTCAATTTTGCAAAAGCTTTTTCAAAAGTCCTCATTATACTTGTGTGATGTGATTAATTGAGGACTTAATCCGGCAGTCAGGGATGCTTTTCATTTGGTTTTAGAGGTCCAGAAGGAGGTCTCAGGTCCCCAGCTGGGGCAAGTTTTGACTTTTTGCTCAAGTACAAAATGTTGGAGGTGACGAACCCCCATAATCACAGGAAGCAGATCAGCTAGTTTCCATTAGCGTTGTTGAGAAGGGGCAAATCCACACTTGAGAGGTTCCTGCAATTAGGAAAAATAGTCTAGACAATCCAGTGCAAGTCCATTGTGTGGATGCTCTTAACCCTTCTTTAATATTTCTGCTTAATTTGGTCACTTCAAACCAATTTCCAAAAAGTATCAACTTGGGTGGTCACCATTTGATTGATTTGACCCTGATTTTGTTAGCAACCTTTTTGATCCAGATAAAACTTCTACTTGATGAACTCCAAAGCTCCAGAAGAAATGACAGTGAAATTCAGAGATGAGTTGTTCTTCTTTCCTCCCTGCCATTCTTCCTTCCCACTATCATGATACTTTCATCACTGTTTTCATTATAAAATCCTTTTTTTTTTTTTTTTTTTTTTTTATTTATTAAATTCCACCAGTCCTTGGAGAAGATTAGTCTGAGCTGTGCTGGCTAACCTGGGCACTCACTCATCTTGTAGAAAGCAGGGTGTTCGTACTAAGGGAGCCAAGGGATCTCTTCTGCTTCCTGAGATGTGATCAAGGCCAAGCCCTGGGTATCCGAAATGATCTGAATCTTTATCATCCCTGGATACACAGACTGGAAGTGAAAATTGTGAGTAGATGCAGTAGGGTATCTTTTGGGGCAGAGTGGGGAGGGCACTCCTCTAGCCCACCTTGCATATTTTTTTGTGCCATATATTTCATGGCTATGACCAGGAGGGGCTAAAATGGGACTGAGAGCAGCTACAGAGAGAAGTAGTACCCCCAGCAAAAGGGCAAGGAGTTGTAGAAAGCCTAACATCCCTGGAAGAGAAACCTTCATCTGGTTTTTCAGGGTCATTGGACAAGCTGTGTGCTGTTCTGAGTGCTTTACTCTAATTTCCCTTCTCCCTTCCCAGCCCAAAAGGAGCTTTCATCTCACTGCCTCTCCCCTGGGCTGCAACGACGGGTGATGAAAAGCCAGCCAGATCTCTGTGCTAGAGCTACCTTCCTTTTGCACACAAGCAGGCTGAGGTGAAGTGCTATGTCCTCGCCCTGGCAATTATTTGCTCTGTCGTCCTCACCAGATTAACCTTTCCACTCCACGGGCAAGTGCTTCCCCCTTGAGCTCTAATGGACACTCCTTCCCTCGGGACAGGGACCTGTCACCGGGCCAGCACCGCCTGCAACAGGCAGGGAATGTGCAGCATGGAAAGGTGACACAGCAGCCGTCCGGCTGTCCTTTGCAGGGACAGACACCTCGGAGAATGAAGGTACAGGTCCTCTGCCCCTGTGCTCGTTCTGCCCCTTGTACAGAGCCAGGAGAAGGGCAAAGGGTTTTTTAACAGTGCGGTTTAGGGCTCCTTGAAATGATGCCGGGTGGGAAGGGGGTCTTGAAGCCCAGCTGTTCCTATTTCCCTGTGTTTCTACCTAGCTGGGTTTTCTATGGCCATAGAAAATCTCATTGCTTGAGATATGATGGGCTGTTCTCAGGGGAAGATTCTCAATCACCTGACAAGCCATTGCCATACTGCATGGTACTAGCCCAGCAGAAAGGAGAAGTATTCCCTATTTCAAGAGCAATGTTTGCCTCCTCTTCTACACACAGCCTGCCAAGGAACATCTAATGCAATGCACTTTGTTGGTAAAATTGGAAGAGAAATAGGCAGACAGCTTGAATTGAGGAGGGTAAACAGCAGAGTTTGGGCAGCATTAGCTCTGCAGGGTGAAGTCTGCTGCAGACCTGGGCAGTAGGAAGTGTGAGATAAGGCAGCCTTTACAAAGACAAACCCTATAATGGGGTCAGTCAAGGCTAGTCTGAGGTAGTGAAGGGCAGGAGGCTCTGTTAGAAGGGGAGGAGGACTGGGCAGGGTGAAGAACCAGAAAAAGGAAGGAGGGTGGCTGTAGCAGGGAGACACTGCAGCTTGCTTCCAAGCTCCTTTTTGATAAAGAAGTTCAGAAAAAGACAGGGTAGTTCATCTATTCCTTCCCATATCATATACCCTACAGCCATTCTCTTATGTCCTTTTGAAAAGCCTATTGAGACTGGACCTGTTTATGCTTCTCTGTAGTGTTGTAGGGACTATTTTTGAGGGCACTGGCTACTGGTTTCTGTGGATCGTAAACAGCACAGTTTCTTTTGAATTTGTCTGGAAAAGGAAAGTCTCTTTACTTTTACTGTAAAAGCATGTACTACTGCTATATTAGCAAATTAAGGAGGCAAGGGATCATCTGGCTGAGTCCTATGACACCTCATCCTTTCCATCCACATTCCCAAAGAGGAGAGCCACATCCATATGGTCTGTTAGAAACAACTCCTGGCTCAGGGTGACACGTCTTTTGGAGAGTGCTGGTTGGCATAGGCGGAAGAGGGACTCCCTTTGTGGGAGATCTGAAACACAAAGGCAAGATGTCCTGCCCAAGATTGGAGAGCAAAGGACTGAACAGAGAGCTGCTGAGCTGCAGGTCTTGAGTTTGAGACTGAGTGGGATCCTCCTTTCTCTCCTCTAACAAAACAGTAGCAAGATTGCCTTAAACCATCCTAAGATCTTCTTTAATAACAAGTTTGAGGTTCTCTTAACTGCTTTCTGGTTTCGGAGCTTTTAGACTTCGTGCTTTCAAGTGTTTCTCCATGGCCATCAGGACTAGGGCACCTCTCCTTTTTTCAACAGGGGCTGGGATTGCCACATCATTGTATGATTTCACACAATAACACCAACCCTACGGCACTGAGAGCTTCCAACCCCTTAAGGCTCAGCCCCTCCTGGAGGCAGTGCATTAAACCGAGAGAGATGCAAAGTGTTATCCTGGTCACTCTTTGAGGGTAGGGACCAAGTTTCAGGTGTTGCCTGGCCTCTGACCCTCTTTGGGACCCAGGAAGGTGCATACTCAAACACAGAACAGGAGGAAAAATCAGCCAATTCCCAGCTTCTCCAGTGCCAAGGAGTTTGGCACTAAGCAGCTTTTTGCTGCCTGGTGTCTGGCAGTGCTGGGTCTTATTTTCAACAAGCCCCGTTAAAGGATTACAAGAGCCTAGTTAAAATAATGCCCTTCGAGCTTATTCATTATTGGAAAGAAAACAAGAATAAACAGAAAGGGTTCTATCATCCACAGTGTTATTGCTTGTAGTGCTTTGAAAGAAGAAAAAAGAGCAAAACTGGCAAGTATTAGAGAAATATATAAACACACACACACTTGTCTACAAATATAAAGTAAGTTTTGTTTCATTTCTGGTTTATAGCTCTCAAAAAAAATCAAGAGCTCCCCCCCTACTTAATCTAATTACTCCTGATATTTTGCCATTGCATTAAAATTTTTACCTCTAAGAAATAATCAATTAAAAAAGAAAAGAAAAGGAAGAAATTCCAAAAGGGAGTTGCTATATTTACCCTTTTAATAGACTTTATTAAACCTGCATTGTAAAGCCAAGGAGTTTCACATCAGCCGGAACAACAACAACAAAAAGTTAAATCGTAAATACTGTTTGCCACAAGTGGTCACGTTTTCCAAATAAAACAGCCTTGCATGGAAGGCTGGATGGCTCAATGGAGAGCTAATGGAGTAGGGAGCATTTCCCCTTAAGGCTGCCAAGATGAACTTCATCCAGACTGGGACAACAGCAAACACGGAAGGTCCCAATTCTGCTGTTCACAGACCTCAGGCCCTGCTGAGGTCTCCTGTGCTTCTCATCAGATAAAATGCACTCTATCCCTTCTGTAGATACAGAAATCGAGGACCATGAGTGAATGGGAACTGAGCAGGGTTCTCTGGGAAGTCACCCCAAGACAGCAGCTCAGAAGATTCTGGATGCGCTGATTTCTTCAGCTTTGGTCCGTCACCAGGTCACTTCATCTCCAGAGAAGAGAGAGCCTCATGCCAGGCCGCCTGTCTGATGCACATCAGGAGTAACGCATACGATGCTCTGGATCGTACACTTAACAAGGAAAGGCGCTCACGGTGCTGTGTGATGAGGGCAGGAGTGGTGATGGGTTTGCTGAAAGTGCCATGCTGAGCTGCAACAAGGAGGGCTCCTCTGAGGGAGGACCCTGCTAGATGATTTATCAGCAGTACACATAGTTCCAAGGGTTTTCTTCTTCCCCAGGACCCACATGCAGGTAGTGGGTAAAATTAAAGATTGCACTTATCAGCTGCTTCTGGCATATGGAGTCACTCAACTGGAGAGATGCTGAGGTTGGAAATGAGGGAGCGGGGAGCAGGAAGGATGGCTGAGTGAGAAGCTTCATGTCTGGTGGGGTGGAAAGAAGAAGGAGGTAGAGACAATGGCTGGGATTTCATTTACCAGGTCAGTTACTAGAATAGGTTTCTCTCCCCAGATCCATGTCTGACCATAGGAATGGCCACACTGGGCCAACCCAAAGACCTTCCTTGCCTAGGACACCGGCTGGCTCCTAGAGGGAGGAATGTAACAACAGGACAAGCATGTGTTGCTCTTCTCCCACATAATGCCTTGGCTTCCAATAATTCATGTCCAGAGGTAGGGTGTTTGTATAAGAGCTGTAGATAAATCTGCTTTTTGAATCATGCTGGCTATAGGCATCCACAGATCCTTGTGAGAAGTAGTTTCAAAGCTTGTTCAAGTACTGGACATGCCACATGCTGATTTCATTTGACCCCCTCTAGTTCTTGCACTGGAGGAAACCAGTAACAGTCAATCCCTTTTCACTTTTTCTTTTTCCCTCACAATTTTATAGTCCTCTATCTCCCAACAATTCATCCTGACCAGTTCTATTGTTTTTAATGATTCCTCACGAGTAGAATGTTCCTTCCTTTTGGTCTTTCATGTTGCCTTTATCCAAAAGTGTATTTTAATCTAGTTTATTGAGGTTTTTCAGATCTTGTTTAGCTTTATGACCCTCAGTGAACAGAAATGCTTGGCAGAAATGTGCTGCTCTGAGGCTGACAGGAAAGGAGATGTTTTCTTCAGCCCAGTGGCCTGTTCCAATGTGTCTGCATCACACAGTCACACCTGCACTGGCATCTATTCCCACGAATTTCAGCAGCCTGCTTTAATCAGATTAACAGAACAGGCAGAAAGGCTCACCCTCTTAATTAAATTATGGATATTATATTATGATCAGGTCCATTGTTTTCTTTGCTGTACACAAGCCTGAATCCCCAGGAGGCAGGAGTTCTGCCATGACAATGACAACCAGGCTCCAAGGTCTGCTCTCTGGCCCTGAGGCCATGGTATAGAAAGATCTGAATTTGCACCATTAAGAGCTTTTACCTCCAGAAGCGGGTAGCCACATCCCAATTGCCTTTGGGTTCAGTCCTTGCAACTAATTCCCAAAGAATATGCAGGAATGGTTTGGGAAGGTGATAGCTGACCAAGATTAAAACTGTGACATGGAGTGTTCTAACAGATTGCTAGTATTTAGTTGGAGTTGAGTGCCTGGGGACATTCCTTGGCACAATCAGTTTACTAAAATCGGTGCAATCATTCAGCCTTGTGGCTGAAGATGGAAAAGATCAGGCTCCTCTTCAGATCCATCAAGTTTCATTTGGTCAGTATGAGAAGCACAACTGTTCTTTTCTCAAGCTTCCCCATAGCTAGATCAGTGAGCCCTTGGTGAAGGGGCAAAAGCCTGACTATGCCCCAAATCGTTAATATTTAAAATTTAATCTGATTTAATCTGATATAATCTCAGGTGCAGCCAGACAGCTGAGACTCTAATCTGCTCATCACCTATAATTCATTTCCTTATCCAGCTTTGTGGCTGGAAAGAAAGTAGTTCTCCAGCTGTGTAGAGCTTAGCTTCCAACTTTTAAGGTTATGTTTACACATGAAGTTTCCTCCATACCTGAAAAGTTCCATTCATTTTCATTCTTGTTGCGTATCTTCCTAAATTCCTGAGGCCACACTTTCTGTCTTCTTATCCTGCTAGAATATGCTAAATCAGAGTCCCTTGTCTGAAGAAGATGCAATGACGTGTAAGACCTCTGTTCTTCTATCCTTTTGCCCAACATGAGGCAGAGGTAGGAAGACGTAGGACATAGCATTTGAAAGAGCAGCCTAATCCTTTTTATTGTTCAGAAGGGAAGAAAGCAGCCCTTTTGTCAAGCAGTGTACCGCTCTGTTAAATTTATAATCAACAGTATCTTGTTTACCAAAAGACCTTTTGATTGCTTGCGGTTAAAGGAGAAAAAATCTGCAGGCCAAGCAAGCCATTGTATAAGGGAAGGACAATATTTCTACAAAGACAGTCTTTGGCTTAGTGTCAAATTCCTCCTTTGCACATTCAACAGGAATCCAAAGTCAATCTGTCCACAAGTAGGACTGAAAAATGAACAAGCTCCTGAGATCCTGAACTGCAAAGATGTCGGGGTGGCTGCGCCCAGTAATCTTGATTTAGCAACTTCACCAGCTAGTGGAAACATGATTGTCATGAGGGATTGGGCCTTATCCAAACCCTTCTTCAGCCAGTTAAAGGAGACCATTATTTCTGGGAGACATTTTGCTTCAGCTTTCTTAGCACGAAAAGGTAGGAAGGATGTTCCTGAAGTCAGGACTCAATCTATAAAAACTCCTGAAGTTTAACCCTGTCAAAAATAAAATTAAATAAATAAACAAATAAAAAGTAAGCAAAAATGGGACAAAAGCAGAAGGAAAATTTTCTTGAAATTTGGCACAGGAAAAAGAGAATAGAAAGTGGAAAATGCTAATAAAAGTTTTAGTTTCAGTGGACGTGTGGGTGGCATGGAGTGGATGGTTCTGCAGTCTTTTTCAAACAGCAGAATTTATACTCAAGGTTTTTCCTTTATCTTTGTTCCAACAAAGCATTTCTAAGCGTGTGCGTAACTTTGTGAGTGCATCAGCATTCTCATAGAAATCAGTGGTACCATATGTTCCAAGATAAGCAAGTGTTTAAGCACTTCAAACATTCAGGATTCAAAACAGATCAGAGACAACAAAGCAAGCATGCAATAAACACAATTGCTCACTCCTAAAAAGAAGTTTTGAAATATTTTATGTTTCTTTTTGTTCTTTTTCTTTTCTGAGAAAATCCTAACTCTTGGAATCTGGCAATTTGGGGAAAACCTCAGATTTCATTGGGAGCCAGAAGCATATTCCTAGCTTGTGTAATTGCCAAGAAAATCTCGAAAAGGCTATCATCAAAGTCCAAAGTCTTGACTTTTTGTTGATGAAAATGCTAATGGCTTTAAAGACAATCTTATGACTTCTTAACCTGAGAGGGGTAAAACAATGTAACTGCAGAACACGGAAAACTGCAGCCGCAACTTTGCAGCAGCAAAGCACAGCGTGTTTCTTCTCACTGAGGCAAAGAAGGAATGGGAGACACAGGGGAGAGAGCAGGACCTCCCGTTTTTAGCAGTACGGACCTGTCAGGCTCAGACATTTGCTCTAAGAGCTAAATTGTGCCAGTCATTGTCATAGTGTTAAAATATTTTTAGGGAAGTGTACTAATCTTTTGGGATAAATGCAAAAGAATATCCATTAAATTTCTTTGCAGAATGAAGTATGGAATTATCAGACCTTACTTGTTAAGCTAGAAGTTTAGCTACAGCGATGGTAGGGTTTGTTTGGGTCTAATTATAAATGCAGGTGTGTATTCAGGAATGCCAAGGAGGCAGAGAAAAACCCCGTGCTGTTCATATGAACTTGAGAAAAAAACTCTAAATGAGAGAACATTTCTTCTATCTAGACAGAGATTTTGAACTGTGAAAAAGAACCTTTTGCTGCCATGTTCTGGGAAATGGAATCTTAGCTTCAGTCTCTGTAAATTCGCAGATCTCATCCTTGCAATACCTTATGCTCATTTCTCAAAATCCTAAATATTGGCTAATTTATCAGCTTGAAGAATGCCAATGTTGGCACTGGCACAGGGTTTTAGTGTCCAAAAAGGGAAACTGTGGCTTGTTCTTCAAGGAGGAAATAATGGTGCAGCTCACGGAATGTGAAAGCATCCAAGACATTATAAAAGAGGGCTTAAAACTACAGGACAAAGAGCCTTAAGCTTTGCAGAAAGAAAAACAATTACAATGTGAGCCAGCTAGGAAGAACCAAGAAAAAACAAACATAATTAACCTGCAAATGGAGGGAGCTTGAAAATAACAAAAACTTAACAAAACCAGTTCTGTTAATGTTTGGGAATATTCAGAAAACTGGCCACCAAGAGAAGACTTTTTTTTTCCCCTTGAAAAAAATGTAAAGCTTGCCAAGACTGACCATCTGTGTCTAGTGTGTTTATGCAAAAGCATTCACCCAGTTTGGTAAAAAGGCATATACATAAACTGAAAGAGATTAGATGGAAAAGTTACATCCAAAATTTTGGAGGAACAAGGGATAACTGCAACTTCTTATTTGGGCTTGAGCATAGAAGTCCATATTGGGGGAATATGGGCTACTCAATATTTAACTGACATGTGAAGGGACAGATAAGCATTGCTATTGCCTTGAATCTGGCAAACTTTGGAACAGGAAGAAAACACATGGAGTCACAAAGCTGAACCTCCTGATTTATCGCTAGTGGAGATAGTCACCGGGGAACATGTACAACTCCAGAATTGGGAAAAACTGAGTCTGAAAATTAGACGGTTGCAATACGAGATAGCCCAGTGAGGTGGTGAGCTCATAATCAGTCTGGATTTGCAGATGGCTAATAACCTTGTGATCGGTGCCCAGAAAAGCTGTGGAAATTCCTTTCAGAGATGTGGTCCATTTGAAGCCAATGATTTGTAGGCAATCTCTTTGCAGTACATAAGTGCTCGTGCTGCCAGAAGCAGAAACTCTTACACCAGGCATGTTCAGGGATAGTTGTCCAGAAGAGCTGGGAAATGCCAGAAGATTTCAGATTTTGGATTTTTAGCTGTTTAAAATTCTCGGTGGCTGGGGGCAAGTGGAAAGTCCTGTCTCCAACCCAGTGGATGGCACTGGTCATGTTAGCACATCTTTAGCTGCTCCTGACCAGTGAGCCAAGGCTAGCTGCATAAATGAATCCAATTAATTTGGACTGAAATGAGCTAGGAAATGATTGTTCAAGCACCTAAACCAGCATTTTCAAGAATGTATTTCAGCCATGATAGCTGGTGCAGGTAGACTATGAAGTGTCTGTGAACAATTCCTGACTCACAGTAGCTATAACCCCCTGGCTGCTTCATACCGCCTAACTTTTCTTCCCTGAGCTGTTTAATTTAATATTATGTAAATATTAATTTAATGTTAGGTAAAATGAATCAAGTCCTCATTAATTTTCACAACCCACCACCTTCTGGAGAATATGAGCAGCCCCAGTTTGCAGTGAGGGACACTGAGGCACAGAGAAAAGACACATGTTTCTCCAGCCTCATACTATAACTCAGTGTCAGGACCTGGCAGGGGACTTATTGCACATAGAGGTCATCCCAGCCTTGAGCTTCCTACCTGGATCACCAACAGGCCAGATCAGTATTGTGGTATCCTATGAACATCCCGTCTCCTCTGTGAAACCCTCAGACGTATACAGAAAGGAAAGAAAATAGCTCTGGACAAGCTTAGGGATTTTAGATACAAAACTCCAGGCTCTGCTCTGAGAGGTGTAAATCCCTGGAAGCCCGTGCAGTTCCTCAAGGTTCATACCAAAGCTATTCGGACCAGAATTTGACTTTTCAGCCTTCACATTACTGCACGTAATTTCCACATGAAAATGGGTAGTTTCACCCATTTCAGGAGGCTCAGGTCACTCAGGTCCTGGAGCAAGAATCCCCCTCCTCTTCTCTTGATGTTACAAAGAGATTAAAGCAAGGCTGCTGGCTGAGTACACCCTCATCACTGCCGCCCGTAATGGGGAGATTTACAACTCTCGTTACATACCAGAGGAGTTAAAGGCCATGCACCTCATCAGGACCTGTTCCCAGTTTATAGCGGTCGCCCACCAGCCCCACTAATGATCCCAGATAATCGCTCCTTGAATGTTCCCAGTCACCTTGACTTACTGCTCTCTCCCCGTGAGTCATGCTATGAGTCTACAATGTGGTATGGAGGGGAAAAAAAAAAAAAAAAGGTTTCTTGCATCTGGCTTTAATTACCTTCATATTTAATTAAGTTCTGTGGTTTTAATATCAATAACCCTGGCCTGGAAAGAGTTGCTTTGCTTGGATGTTTGTTCTCCATACCGGCAAATATTGAGTTTCCCTTATCCCATCCCATCCCCTGTGACCTCTGAGGGTCTTTGTCAAATGCTACTGGAATTCACTGAGCTCCTGGAGGGCATGGATCATACAGACTAGACTGGGCAGTTCAGTACCCTCTTATTCACCTTGAGTCAACTGCAAAGTCCTCTCTCTGTCCCTCTGACTTTTGATTTCAGTGGCTGATAATTCCTCATGTGGCCAAAAATATTGAAGTTAGTGGTCTTCTCAATGGATTTGAGAGCTGAAGGGGACACCTGGTGTAAGGGGCGAGCTCATCAGGGCAGGACCATATTTTGTGTATGTGTATAGGTACACACCACTAGCACCTTGACCCACAGCAAAGACACCCTGGCGATACAGTCAATATAAATAAAAAGGTGGGGAAATTAAAGCTGGATAAAAGGAAATGCTTTTCCACACACTATGGAAGTAGACCATGGAGAGCACTAACACAGGAATGTAACAAAATTCAAGGACTGGACTTTTACCTGACTAGAAAAAGCAGGCACTCCATCACTACATATGAATGGATCAAAAGGTTTTATTAAACCTCAAGTTTGAGGCAATCTTCATCTGTGAGACACCCGGGACAAGCCTTAGCAGGTCACAGATTTTTCCAAATTCTCTTCTGCAAGAGCTGGTGCTGCTCACAGTACGAGATGGAGTGCACGCCAGGACCAGACTCTTACGTCCCTACGTAGTTTGTTTTCAAGAGGGACAATGAAACAGAGTAGACATGTCAAAGCTGGGCTCTTAAAGTCGTTGAAGTGTAAAGAATCATCTAAGCTATGACTGAGAATTTACATAGCACTTAGAAAGTTACTGTTCATTATATTGGAGTGCAAAAATCAGGGGGTTCTGCAAGCTCAGGGGACACTTTCATTTTCAGATGTTCTTCTAACACTTGGTAGTATTAGGTTAACAGTTGGACTTGATGATCTTAAGCATCTTTTCCAACCTACATGATGCTGTGATTCTATGATTCTGGTGGCCAGGCCTGTAAAGCCAGTTCTGCAAAGAGACTGCATGTCTCCTAAAAATCCCTGCTTAGATTTGCATCCTCCATACGACACGTTTCAAGGCCATGAAGGCATCAATGGACCTTAATCGCCCTGACTGTCTGCACACCCGCCACCCATCATTAGGCCAGGTGCTGGATATAAGCTCAAGCTCCTGGTCAGCCTGATCCAAATGTGGCTAGTAAGGACAATTAATAGCCATTGGTGTGGCCAGGGCCCTGACGACATGCACAAAAACCCCCACAGCATCCCCCGGCCATATCGCACCTCAGGCTGTCCTGGTGCCTGGCACATCTTGGGAGCAAGAGAAAACATCATGGGGCATGTGGTCCCAGCTGGCCAGCTTCATCCAGGCATCCCTGGCAGGACTGGCACCTCTGAGGCTGAAGCAGAACTCTGTATTTTGGGAGGTGCCAAAGGTTAGCTCTGCTGACACCAAACTACGGGAAGGCGCTCCAACATGAATATGCTATCTAGTCATGAATACAAGGGATTGTCAGCAGCTTAACACATTACCTCTTAATTAGCAGATTGCTTGTTGGCGCTGTACCCTTAAGGTACAATAAAGATGGTTTTCCGACTATCTGAAACCCTCTGCAAATGCCTGGGAGGGTAGCTGTGCCCTGTGTTACCTGGAGAAGAGAAGCAATGGTTCAGGGTACCTGGGAATAAATAAATAACATGGGCATATCACTGTACTGCACAGTGCAGCACTCCAGCCAAGCGAAAGACCAGCACACCTAGTAACTATACTATTGTAATTATATTATTTCAAGGACCTGTGTTTACACCTTGGTGCAACTCTGGGTGATGTAGACGCAATTAGTGCAGAGGTCTCGCAAAAGCTGCAGGCAATAAAGTGTCAACATGCTAAAGGGTCTGATCATTTTAATGGAAACACCAGGGACTTTGGGATTATGACCAACGCTAAGCACCAGGAAAAGTGCTGAAATATTAGGGAAGAAACAGAAAGGAGAAGCTGGAGGATGATACGGAGTTGAATGGGTTGAGAAAACCTTGCTGAACTTAAAAATAAGCGTGAGGGACGTGAGGGAGAATATAAAATGAGCTAGTGTAAGCCCACAATCCTTTGGGGCTTAAACAGCCAGCAAGCAGAAAGCATCTTTAAGAAGGCATCTCTAGAAAAATCATTGAAAATGTTTAGCAGCCAATGCCAAGAGTTTGCTGCCCAAAATGCCCGGGGGGAATTCCAGGGCACAAAGGCTGGTTTCAGGTTCCCTGAGCAGCTGCGTTTCGGCTTCCCAGAAGAGGTCAGTCTTTCCCAAGGATTTGTGGTGGGTTCCCCAACTCTTCCAAAGGAAAGCACTGCATGGAACAATGCCTGGGTGGATAAAAATAGGGAATAGCGAGGGCCTGCCCGGACCCCAGCTGCAGCCTCAGGTGAAAGCGAGCTCATTGCAAGTGTAAACTCACCTGGGTAATTTGACAAACAATTGACCTAATGTTCCCAGGATGTGGGAATTAGCACTGCCTTGGAGCGAGCTGGGGGACGTGATGGGAACAACATGTTCAGAAAAATGCTCAAAATTCACACTTTCTTTCAGCAAAATCTACTCTCACGTGCATGCACAGTGCAAATCCTTTCCCCTCCTTTAATGCCCTGGCCTAGACCTGGAAAAGTCTTACTCTGACAGCAAAGATGGGTCTTAAGAAAATAGAATGAAGCCACGCTCCCTACGCAGCAGTTGTGCAGTTACTAAATCTGAATTATGCGTTGAACCCAGGGAAAAGTCCTAGCACCCTGGTCCTCCAGCTGTAAAAACACAGGGCCCTTCCACCTGCGCTATCAGATAACAGCTTTACCTTGTCCCATTCATGTGTTTCCAGTCCTCCTGTGGGCTAAGCTTTCACTGTGGGCTGTCACAAGTCCTACAGAGTAGATCCATCCTTCTGGGTTTATATTTTAATAGTCTGTGGCTGCTGCGATAAACTTCTCAACAAGCCGATACTAGGATGATTGCCTAAATTTGGAGAGACCCTGAAACCTTTTATTTGAAAGATGACCTCCTCTTATCCATTGGTGTCTTATCAAAATTTTAGCTTGAAAGCCCTGAAAGGTCACACTGATGGGGCATGAAACCCATGTTGACCTTGGACTTACTGCAATGAGGGAGATATAAAAAGAAGGTCCAATCTAAGAAACAAAGAAGAGAAGAGAGGAGGATGAGGAAACAAGAGACATCCAAGGGGTTCTTTAGTTGGTCACAGCAAGAACAAACTTTTTTGCTGCATGGTGAACTGAGCTATAAATCACTGGGTAAATAATAGTTAAAAGCCATATTTGAAAAGATATTTCAGTCCTTAAGCACTGGTACTAAATATTTCACCTCATAAAGGCTAATGCTTTCTCCTTGATCTCCAAATCTCCCATTGACTCTGGACTACTTGCAGATTGCAGCCCTTATTTGTACCCAAAGCCATTTCGAATGCATGATCCTGCCTGCTTCCTTGTATGGGTTGGCATCGCTGGGCAACCCGATACTCACATCACAACACAAGCTCGTCAAAATCTTTCAAATCAGGTCAAAATGTTCCATTAGGATATTTACAAAAAACGAAGGGGAAACTATTTCCTTTCATTTTAATGCTGTTCTCTTTTCTTCACTTGTCAAAATGGCAGTCAAGAAAAGAAAACGTTTCAAATCTTGTCTGGGCTATTTTTTTCTCCCTTGTTATTCAAGCACATTTCTTTACTGTCAGAAGGACAATATCTTGGTTTTCAAAGCTTTTTAATGTAGTTATCAGAATTACATGAGCAAAGGTGGTAGCTGTGTGATTTATGACTCTGGTCTGATCATGTCTTCTTGTTCCATTTCTCTGTGTATATCATATGATGGTCTTAAGTACATCTTGGCTGTGTGCAGCTGTGAAGATCAGGCTTCTACCATGAAATTTATCTGATTAAATACAGACATCTAGAACTGTGCTGATAACCTGTTTCCTTCCATGTCAATGGAGCTCGAGGATGAGCTAGAGTCCATGGATGCAGCCCATCCCATCCTAAAATAGGAAAAGGAACTGGATGAGAAGATACATGCTCATTACTCACTGCTTGTTTGTCTTTGTAGGTTATTAAGGGAATCTGCATGGAGTAGCCTATCTATAGGCACCTGAATTTAAAGGTAGATGAGGTTAATACCCTCCCAAATGTTCATCAAAGCTCCATCATTAGCAGGAAGTCCAGACTGAACAGTCATGATCGGAGCAGCCCTGTTGCAATAACCTGGAGAAGGTTTTATTTAGATGGAATTTGTCTGGGACAAAAAATGCTACAACTCCCTGAAATGTCCCAGATTTCTTTCTTACAGAAAGTTTATTACAGTTCTTACTTCCAACTTAGGGTGAAAGAGGGATGGCTTTCCCGCATAAATGTTCATCCCTATCTTCTATGTAGTGTGCACCTTTTGACTAAAAGGTTGACATTTCAGCTTGGACCTGCTTTTCCAATTATATTTCTCCTAATCTGAATTAAATACGTCTCCTGTCTCTTCCACAAACTTTCTCTTAGGGAAAAACTTGCTTGTCTAATGTTTCTGTTTTCCTTGTGAAATGGGAAGGTAGGAAGACTCCTTCTGTCTGTCTGTTTGAAAAATAACATTTATTTACATATATAGCATTCTATTCTGATTTGAATGGCTAGGTGCTAAACTGAGAGAAATCACAAACTCGACAGTGAGTATTTCAGGTTGTGAGAAAGAAAATTCAATGAGTGAGATGAGTCTCATCACATTTTAGATATCTATTATGTCAAGGTCTCCATCTAAGCTAGTTACCCCTAGTTCACTTTATAGTCAGTGGAAAGAATTATCACTTTGAGGTTTCAGTTAATTAATTAGACTGATTTTTAGATATCCACTTTTGAAGAAGATGAAATGCTCCCCTCAAATATCAATCTTATTCCATTTAGGAATGTTGCCCAGATGGCAACATCTATGTTGTAGGAATCTGTATCTGGTCAGAGAAGCCCCTTCAGCAACATATCAGGACAGATTGGAGGGTGGGCAGGACTCCTTTATATAAAAACAAAGCTAACAAATATGTTTAGAGTTTGAAAACAATGAAACTACAGTGTCAGGGAGGATTGTTTGGTGGGGGAAGAATTTAACAGGTAGCTTGGGAAACAGCTGTGATTTACCCGTATATTTTACACTGCCTCCAAAGTTGTTCTGGGTATTTTCCAGTAAATTAAGTAGTGATTAAGACTGTGATCAAGTATGCTGAGCAAAGCTAGATAACAAGGAGGTGAATTTCAGGCCCAGCTGGGAAAGGGAGAAAACTTGAATTGTAGGACTGAAAAAGAAGGAAAGGAAAATCATCTTTTTTTGTGTGTGTGGAGAAAGGACAGTAGGAACTAGTGGTCTGTTGCTCTGGAGCTCTGTGTTTAAGGCCTAGCTTTCTCTAGAACTTTCCGTGTGCTCCTTGGCACATGACTTCATCACTCAGTCTCTCCTCATCTGCAAAAATGCTATAATAGTATTTTATTTTTTTTATCAGCCTTCTCCACTTTGAGTATAACCTTCATTTTTCCTGGGAGTGACCTGAGGGAAAGAGAAAACAAGATCACACATGCCCTTTGGAAGACTCACCAGGTTGGTAGAAAGGGGCATGTGATGGTCTTCACCTGCTTCCACTGAGCATGTGCCCTCAGAGTGTCCTTTTAAGCCCCTAAGCCCTTTTGGAGACATAGCCTAGAACTTTAACACAGTAGTGAGGCTCTGCTTATATTTTGTTGCCCCAATGGCCATGTATGACCACTGAGCCACCCTCCTCAGCAGGATAGAGGGAGAAAATAAGATGAAAAACTCATGGGTCAAGGTAAAGGCAGTTTAATAAAGAAAAACAAAGGCCACGCATGAAAGCAGAGAAAATAAAAAATATTTATTCTCTACTTCCCATCAGCAGGTGATGTCCAGCCACTTCCTGGGAAGCAGGGCCTCAGTATGCAAAGCGGTTTCTTCGGAAGACAAACACCTTGATAGCAAAAGGCCCCCGCCCCTTCCTTTCTCTTAACTTTTATTGCTGAGCACATCATATGGTATGGAATATCCCTTTGGTCAGTTTGGGTCAGCTGTCCTGGCTGTGTCCCTTTCCAAACACTTGCCCACCCCTTGCCTACTGGCCTTTGGTGGGGGGGTTGGAGAGACAGCCTTGATGCTGTTCGAGCACGGCTCAACATTAGCCAAAACACTGGGGTGTTATCAACACCTTTCTAGCTACAAATGCAAAGCACAGCACTACAAGGGCTGCTATGGGGAGAGTTAACTCCATACCAACCAGATCCAATACAGCCATGATCTGCTTATCTTAGGGAAATCCATCAGAAGATGCCAATGGTGTGGCAGCTTGCAGAGGCTATGCCAAGCAGTTACTATGGAGCTTGGGAAAAGCAGTTAGTGGTAAATTCAAACTGTTGCTGTCAGCAGTAGTCCTCATGGTCAAGAATGGAGATTCATACAGGGCAGGGTTCGACTCACCTCACTTTAAATCTCTACTTTAAATCCAAGGGAGAGAAATGTTTAGTGTATGACGTATTTGACCTATTTAAGATATCAGCTTTGGGGTGATGAACTGCATTTAGTACCACTGATGTCTAATGTAGTGTGGGATTTCTGTCTAGATCCATAAACAGGAGTTGAGGGGGCAGCTCAGTGAGAAGTTTCCGTTGTGCTTAAAGAGAATATTTTGAAGAAAATATATTTTTAGTCATTTCATAGCAGAAGATATTTTTATTTTTGAGTTAAAAATGAAGACTGAATTTGTTTTGGTCCAAGATTAAACAACATTCTTTTTTTTTCTTTTTTTCTTTTCAGTTCACAGGAAAAGATCCTTTCTGCAGTGTAAGAGTTTATTTAGCTAAAAAAAGCCCCCAAAAGTTCTATCACAGACTAGTTGGAAGGGAAAATTTGTAATCATGCTTAATTTTTAAATTTGATGGAGAAAACAGGTGCCAGGTTTCAGTCAGTTTTTAAATAACCTACACGGCAACAGACAGTAAAAGACCCAACCACTTCTGATTCACAGCTCCGTGGATCTTACTACTGCGTAACGCTCTCCCTCTGCGGTGACTGTTCCATGAACGAGTGGTGCAGGTCTTGAAGGACTGATCATCTCACTTATTTTTGTAGGACATCCATCTCTGACGACGTGACTGGTAACATGCAGGGGGAATGACTTGGTTTAGTCTCAGCCGTGGATGACCGTTGGATGCGTCTTCGTTATCCATCTAAACCCAGGTAAATACTGAGAGGCAAGAGAGTTCAGACAGGTTTCTGAAGTTTTTCTCAGACAAGCAGTTACTCTCACACACAGTTTGGTTTTCTAGTCGAGTGAAAGCCAGGGTGGTTTGTTTCCCCTCCAGCTTAGCTCTCCATGTCAACCACATAGGCCCTGGTGCCTAGTTTTCAAGGTGAGGAAGAAGCATTTTGGTCATATTCTCAAGGTTGTCTTCTGCTAAGTCTATATCAGAGGCCAAAGAGCTCTGTGTAATATTGCTACAAGCCACTGTGCCAGATGTGCCATGCATGTGGTGAACCCTGGGTCCACATCTTCCCCTCCCCTTTACTTTGTCCTTACAACAGCTTGTGCTCTCCCCTTTTTGGAGTAGCTGGTGCCTCACTCCCCTCCGGATGCAGCTTGGAAGGAAAATTTTTAGCTCAGTCTTTCTGGTTCCCCTTCACCCCCAGTTTGTATTTTTCATTTTCCCAGCACCAGGAACAAGTCACTCTTTTCTTTTTCTCCTCCTTCCCGAAGAAAAGAATCGATTAGAAATTTAAATACTGTGAGTCACTCCCCTTTGTCCCCTTCCCCCCATCCTGCTCTCCCTTCCCCCACCATCCCAACTTTTGGAATATAAATCATTTTCTGTGGTCTGCAGCTCAGCTGGAAAAACTAACAAAACGGGTCTATAATGTCACCAGCATCTAATTTGGTGGATTTATGGGGTCTGGCCTTAAGCACTTGCTGCTTTACAGCGTGTGAGTTCACTCCTGCAGGAACTCCCTCCAGACTACAGCTCTTTATCCTTGACTGCGGCTGTCCGCAGTCTCTGGAGCTTTGCAATGGGCAGATCCCTCTCCCTTGGAAAATGGGAGCTGCCCTTTCTGCCTCACCCATTGCCCCTGCCTGATGGGCCCAAAAGAGGATGACGAAACGTTCCTGCAGCCGGGAAGGGCTTAGCATTGGAGATGTGCTGGTTGCAGCAGGCAAACGTAGTAATTAACTGAGGCAGACCTGTTGAGGTTCACATATTGAGCAGAAGTCACACGGCTGGCTCTGTCTTTGGGCTCCCTCACATGTGGGCTTGTCCTTCAGTTTTTTATTTTAATTTTTTTGGTGACTAGCATTGTCAGATATAGGGGAATCGCCAAGCAGGAGCAAGCATTTTACTGAGGGCATGCTTGTTTACAAAGCCCTACTTTCAGAGGAGCCTCTCTGGAAGGTGTCACTCCCCGTTGCATAGCTCGACCCAGGCAAAGGCAGCACAAAGTGTTGTGTAACCAGGTGGTGGCAAACATCCCTCAGCCGAAACCCTTCTGGCTGCAGTAGCATTGTGACCACCTTCCAGGAGCAACTTGTCTCCTGGAAGACCCAGTGCTGGTGAGCATTAGCTCTAACAGTCCATTAACACTCTGGCATTTGCCCCAGAGGAACTAGCTTGAAGTTCGTTTGAGCCAATCCCTCCATCCAAGCCAGCTGCTGTTCAATGACAAGCCTACATGTAGGTCTCCCATTCTGCTTTCAAACGCAGACCCGAAGCGCATGGGACCGAGACCCCACTGCCTGCAAATTCGGTATTAGACCCTACCTGAAAATAGGAGACACTCTCCTTTAACTCCAGTTAGGCCCACAGCCAGCTTGGAGCTGGCACTGCTCCTGGGATAATGACTCTCACAACCCAAAGCACTGATGCACCGGCACGGAGCAGGGACCTTGGCGTGATTTTGGCTGGAGCCAGATGTCAGAATTGCTGTGACATGTGGAGTACGGACACCTGGATAGCTTTGAAGGAGCTCAGCTCAAAGTGGCAATGACGGGGTCCTGGGAGTTAAATTTGCTGGTTCTGCCTGGCTGATTGCCCTGGAGGGGCATCTGCGTGATTTCCTGATGCTTGAAGTGTAGGACTGAAACCAAACTGGCACTGGCATCAGGGTAGCCATCCTCTCAATGTTCTCAGCCGTCTTCTCACAGCTGTGACTGTACAAGTATGTGTGTGTGTGTGTGTATTTGTACTTACATATATAGGTATTTATATCACAGGTATAAAACCTAGGATAATTCAGATACCAGGATCTGAAGTGAAGAAGTGTTGGCTCTCTTTCCTACTCTTTCACTTATATATTTGCAATCTGGACATATATCTGTTTTCCAGTATAAACATACTTTTGGGCAGAAGTATGTGCTGCAGCGTGGGTCAGGAAAGGGATGACAGCTCTGATTTACATGCCATTTCCCTCGTCTTAGCATATTAAGCAGGTTTCTTCTCTGTCCACCGCCCCTTCTCCCCGGCGCATCACATCTCATAGAACCGAGTGATGCTTTGTGGAACACTGGGGAGAAGGCCCTCTTTGGGGGACAATCTGTCTTGTACCTAAACTCTGTGTGGCACGTTCCTACCTCGAGTCCCTGCGTGTATAGCTGCAGGGATGTCTGGTTCAGTCTCTTACTTTAGACACTGATAAGATGTGGGTTTAATACACAGCTTTCCCCATCAAATAACGTGGATGCAGGTGGAGCCGTGATCTATTGAGCCTGGTTGTTCTCCCCACCTTCAGGAGCCTATAAAACATCCCATCCGCATGAGAAAGGGAGTATAGCAGCCCTCAAAGGATGGAGAAACTGAGGAATGGCTTGTGGATGGGAACCTGTCCAAAATTATACCACAAATGTCTGGGAGAGCCAGAAGGAAAAGCCAGATCTGTGGACTCCCACTGGTTTACGTATGTGCACAAACCACAAAGACCATCCAGACTCACTTCTGAAACCCACAAAATGCCCACAGCTCCTGTTGCTGTGCCAACACCATTCTGAATAATTTTATTGATGCTGTTTGCCTTTCCTATCATGCTCATTCCTGAGGGGAAAGATGATCTTATGGTGAGAGCACTGATCGAAGTCTTAGGAGGAAGAAGGCTTTGGAAAATATTCTTTGTTTCGGTGACAATTTCTGACAGAGCTAAGAAAGTGCTTGTCAACATTAATTTTTGTTTAACATGAAACATTTTGATTTTCTACTCTTTGAAAAATGTCACCAGAATATTTAATTCTTTAATTCTATTCATTTTTTGACAACTATAAATTAAAAAAATTTCTATTTACAGAATGAAATATTTTTGCTTTGTTTTCCCATCAACTTCTCTCCCAATGAAAAAGAGGCTTAGTGTTGGAATTTTCTGCAAAAAAAAATTCTGTTGACAAATAAACATATTTTCCTTTCCCTCCAAAATGTTAGTAATTCAGTACAAGTAGTTTTTATTACTTAGGTTCTCACCAGACCCATTCTCATCACAGAGCAGTTGCTCAGACAAATGAATGCATTAGAGGAAATGGCACCTCAATTTTTGCAATAGTAAAGGGCCCTCCCCTCAGCCCCACAATTTCTGTGTTCATCGGTTCTTTGTAAGTCCAAAGAGATACCACTATTTCTCTTTCTCCGTGGTGATACGGGCAGCAAATGGTTCAATTTGTGACTGGTAATTTTGATGTCATTTAAACAGCTGCCTCTACAGAAGCCAAGCCCTTGCTATTAAATAACCTTTCTGTCATTCCTTAGCAGCTCTGGAAAGCCTTTTAGAGCAGTAAGGAGCAAAATTATTGCGACAGCCGTGTCTAGATAATATGTTGCCGTTAAAGAAGTCTCTCGTCTCGGGGTCTCAGACTGTTTAAGAAAGCTGAATTCAGCCAAAAGCTGTGAGAAAGTTATTACTTTTGAGTACATGGAAAAAGGGACTTGTAATAATGGAGTGGGATTCATCTTGCTTAGGGTCAGTCGTCTAAGAACTCCAAGGTAAATCTGAGCTCTCTGTAGCCAAGGGACACAGGCATCTCCAGGAGATGATTTGCCTCATCTGTATTAAAACAAGATGCACCAAAACTCTGGGGGTCTCTTTTTGACTCCCGAGAGTGTGGAGGGAGCCAAAAGGACTGGCTTAAACTGTCAGCCTAGATTTAGTTGGCTAAAGGTGGTAAGATAAATCCAGTCCAAGGTGTCAGGGAAATAAGGGATATGTTGAACGCATTACCTCACCTCAGTTGATCACTTATTTCTTAGCATTTTTTTTTTATTTTCCCTTGTCCTGCTCCTGTTTTAGGGAGGATGCTGCAGGTGGGTTCTTCATTAGCGACCAGTTGTTGACCTTAGGGCTGAAGTGAAGTTGTGGCATGGAGTGATGTCCGCCAGCGATAAGACCCGGTTTAATGTGATCGACTACACAGAATTACACTTGCTGAGGCTTGCGGCATTCGTTTGACAGATCGGAACTCCTCTAGAGCTCGTGCAGGTGACTTCTGCCATTGCTGAGTCTGTGGGGTCTCAAGAGATGAACTCGCTCTTTCAGGCCCTTTTTAATGGTCCTGTGATGATCAGGAGGCAGGAAGGAAAGACCTCAGAAGTGAAATTGTCTCAACAAATCCCTCAGAGACATCCTACTCCCTTCGCAGCCCTTGCAGCCGCGGAGCGCCGGCATGCATTTTCCTGTCAACACCCTCGGAGAGAAATCCGAGCCCCAGTGTTTAAAGCCAGATGCTCAGCTTCCTTCCCTGCCTGCACACATGCCAATCTGTTAGGCTGGCCTCCTGCCTGTTCCCAGGTGGTGTGCCAGGATCAACAAGCCCCAGATACCAAGGAAAGAGATGTGGCCCGGGAGAGCCTCTCGAAGCCCTCGTGCTGACATACCCTCTGAAAGAGGATCCTCGCGGTGACGACTCATAGCAAATGGCTGCCCCGTGCTTCACGGTAAGGAACACGAGCATTCTGCCGACTAAATGTCTGGCCTGCTTTGCTATTTTTGTACCTTGCAAGGGCCCAAGTTACTGGAGGGGAAGGCCAGGCTCTTTACCCTATTTGGAAAAACAAAGCCCTGGGAGCAGACACCACGCTACTGCGCTGTATCGTGGTCAAATGGCTTCTTTCAACCCGTGCGGTGCTGTGCCCAGCTGAGACACCGGCCTCGGACTGGTGGACGTGGGTCCCGTTGTGCCTCTAGCACTGCAGTGCTCTTTGACCTTGAGCAGGTCTCTTTGCTGTGCTTGCTTTCGTACCGTTTGTCTTTTTAGACGGGGGGGGGCAGATGTCAGATGCTTTTTGTCTCTACAGTAGCTCACCCAGTAAGACCCAGATCTGAGTTGAGTCTCCGATGGGTTCCTCCAAGAAGCAGCACATAGAAACACAAGTATTGGAAGACTTCCCATTCCGAAGGAGTCCTATCCCCAGCTAACCAAAACAACTGACTTCTGCAGACACTCCAGAAATAAATACAGGAGAACAGAGGCCCATATAGCCCAGCAACCTGTCTCTAAGAGTGATCAGCAGTAAAAAGCTAGGAAAAGTTGAATTACAGAAATCTTCTTCCTGGTTCATGTTTTGAAAATGAAAGGTTTAGAGACTTTCCAATATTATTATATTTGCTGCCCCTCATGGACTCACCTTTTGGGTGTTTGTCTGCACTTCTTAGAGATTTTCTTTTCTTCTGGCCTTCACAAAGTCCTGTACTTACAAGTGCCACAGTTTTCACAGAGCTGTAGATAGCTCCATATGAGATGAATACGGAATAACCTGCTTTCAAGGTGATTTTTCTTCTTGCAGACAGAGTCGTTCATGCTAAAAGTAGGAATCTCCATAAGCTAGACTAGAGCTTCCTACCTAGCAACTAGGGATTATGAAACTCAAACTCATATTTAATTTGGGAAAGACACTGCACGGGAGATAAAATTCTAATAAAGATGGTTGCATTGGATAACCAAGAGGTTATCCATGACAATGCCTGATTTAAACATCAGTATAGAATGGGAAGAGTCTAACTGCCATTCACATGGGACCAAAACCAAAGGAAGAGACAGCTTCATGAAGATCTGAAAAGGACAAAATGCCTGGCCTGTTAGCTTTTCTCTAGCCATTTCACTGGGGCACGAAAAGCAACAACACCTTTCAGTACGTTGGCTTTACAGTAGACCTAAAAAACAAGTAGCAAGATCTGTAGGGAGGGGAAGGAGGGTAGAATAATACACTTACAGGGCTGCTATGTTACTCCTTCCAAGCTGGAAAACATCATGAGCTAAAGTACCTTGCTGAATCAGCAGCTTTGTCTTTCTGCGTAGGATACATCTCACCTAACTTCAGCCAAATTAAATAGGTTTCCTCTAAGTAGTTGTCCAGTCTTTCCCTGTGCTTAACAGAAAATGACACCTCCAGGAGACAAGTACCCCCACCAGGCTCAAATACACCTCAGAAGGTGGGATGAACCAGCTGTCACCATCCAAACTGACCTAACAGGCTTTCAGGCTGTGGTACCTGGCATGGGATTTATTTAAGAAGGTGTCCAGGACAGGACAATTGACTTGTTCCCTGGACCTCTGTCGTGGCTTAACCCCAGCCAGCAACTAAGCACCACGCAGCCGCTCACTCACTCTCCCCCCATCCAGTGGGATGGGGGAGAAAATCAGGAAAAGAAGTAAAACTCCTGGGTTGAGATAAGAACGATTTAATAGAACAGAAAAGAAGAAGCTAATAACGATAATGATAACACTAATAAAATGACAACAGTAGTAATAAAAGGATTGAAATGTACAAATGATGCGCAGGGCGATTGCTCACCCCCCGCCGACCGACACCCAGCCAGTCCCCAAGCGGCGAATCCCTGCCCCCACTTCCCAGTTCCTAAACTAGATGGGACATCACATGGTATGGAATACACTGTTGGCCAGTTTGGGTCGGGTGCCCTGGCTGGGCATGAGAAGCTGAAAAATCCTTGACTCTAGTCTAAACACTACTGAGCAACAACTGAAAACATCAGTGTTATCAACATTCTTCACATACTGAACTCAAAACATAGCACTGTACCAGCTACTAGGAAGACAGTTAACTACATCCCAGCTGAAACCAGGACAACCTCCGGGGAGACTGATCCTCCGGGGAGCTTCTCTCTCTCCAGTAATCAGAAAGGGAGCCTGGGGTGATTAGGTCAGCCACGCTGTAGATAACCATATCATGAATCTTACCCTCTTATATTTCACTTCTGCATCAGCAAGGAGGGACTCCCAGAGGGACAGACTCCCTGCCTACAGCAGGCAGCCCTGTGGTGTCCAAAACAAGGGCTCTCCCTTAACTCCTGTGTACATCTACTGGGGCAGTACTGGAAGCTTACCGGGAGCACTAACCTCTGCTCAGCTTCTTCCAGAGGATCTGAGACCTCTTTCTATTGAACCGTTTCTGGATTTCTGATCAGTGTTTTGGGCTTCTGTTTCTCATCAACTGCGCATCACAAATCTGACCAGATAGTTGGCTTCCTTTTTAAAACATTTCCAAGTAAAAACAAAGTCTGAAGCTTAATTATACAGTAGTAAATTACCCATTGAAAACTTCTGTTCATGAAAAACAGAGCAATTTCATCTCCCAACACCACCACCTCCACCCTTGGAATAAATCCTGCGAAGTATAAATAGTGAGAAGCCAAAGAATTAGGGGGGATGCTAAACAGTGGGACTCTTGTTCTGTAACACTGAAGTGTGAGAACTGAGGAGGGTGAGTCTGTCTGGGTGAATCATGAGCTGACCGTGTTTCGCTTACAGCCCATTCCTTAATGTATAGTCTCATTGCCTTCAAATGTTAGACTGTTCCTCTGCAGACAATCCAGCAAAGAGAGAATTCAACACCTTAGGATTTTCCATGAAAAATGTGAAATAAAATAAACTGAGCATCTGTTAGATATACCAGTTGGAGGGTGAACTTTTAATTAATACCAGTTCATAATAGTGATGTAGGCCAGGGGAGGATGCCATTGGCTGCACCTATACCAATTAAATATTTACAGGGGTGCTCTCTGGCACTAAGGCCAGCTGGGCTAAGATAGGCTGTGTCCGTACTATTAAAATGTCTTACTTCCCAAATCAGGATGGCCTCATGCAAGCAGTAAGTGTGAAGTGGTCCTTGTCTCACACTAATTTCTAAGCTTAATTTAAAATTAAGCTTTTCTCAGTGTTTTTGTATGATGCTGGGCCCATACGGCAAATAGATCAGCTCACCGCTAGCTGGGGTCCAGAGTTTCACCTCCAACAATCAAACTGGATTATTAGATACGGGTTCTGGATCTTTGTCTTCATAAAACCTGGGTGTGATTCAACCACCAAAGTATGTTAACTTATTGAAAATACTTGTTATGGGATTCATCTTCCTAACTTCAGCCCCTAAAAGATGCGTGCCTTGAAGAATCCATATATTTAACCTCCCTTTGTAGCTGATAGAGAAAGGAATCTGCCAATGATAATTTTCCCACCAATGATGATTTTTAAAATGTGTCAGCCTCACTTGTGCTTATGTCAAAAAATGAAGCACATTGCAGTGTTTTTGGTTTTGTTTTTTTCCATTGGTTGTTGATCTTGTTTAGAATATAGCTAGCAGAGAAAAGGATCATGGGTCAGTAAACTGAGAAAGAGAACAAAAAGTAAAAATGGGTAGGGATATTTAAAATCAATTTTTGCCTTGGCAGCAGTCACATATGGTTGATTTGGTAAAATATTGAGTGATCTAACAGTAAATTAGTGATTTTAAATTCTTGAACATATGGAATAGGTATTCATCTCTGTTACTGTCAATGTCTCCATCATAGCAAGTTATCCCGGGCTTTCTTTACAGCTGATGTTAGTTAGCACAGCTACAGAAATATGGATGTACTGTTCGGAAGTGATCTCAGGAGATCTCTAGTCCAACCTACCTCTCAGAGCAGGAATAGGTAACAGTATTGTTGGTATTGTCACTGGACACGTCATCAAGGTCCAGAACAAAGGTTAACGTGGAAGAATCACAGGTGTACGCAGATGGACTTCATGTGTGATAGTATGTATGTCTGATACTCAGATGTAATCATTTACATAAGGGTGAACAAAAACCAAGCGCTCAGGGCTGAAAAGTCACACAAACATAGAGCACATCAAACCACCTTGCTCCAGTATTTATTTAGCTGCTTCTTAAATCAAGTTGGGCTCTTTTCCCCAACCACTCTCACAGAGATACTATTTCTGAGTGCCCCTCTTTGCCATTTAGAAAACAGAAGCATCAGGAAAAATAAAGCCCATAAAGTGCTGCAGCTGTACATCTTTACCAAAATATTTCTATTATGTATCTCTCTTATGGTTACGTTAAAATACATATACTTTTTTTTTTCCCCCACAGGAAGTAGGCACATTTCACAAGTCACAAAACCAGAATCCAAAAGCCCAATTTCCCTTTAGGCATCAGTTTTGATGGAGCATTTCACCAAGGCCACGTTGACAAAACTGCGGGGCGGAACGTGGCTGTGCTTTTGCAAAGCTACAACCAGCACGATAAATAGCAAAGGCAAGAAAATAAGACTAAAAGGCCTGAGAAACACTGACCGGCAGGAGACAAAGAGAAGCGAAACATCTGACTTGCTCTGTGCCCGCTCTGGAAGAGGTTTTGTCTAGCCCGAGCTGTCTGCGCAGCCTTGCTTCACAAAGCTGAAATCCCTGCCCGCCGTCCTTTCCCAGCAGCACAACGCAGCCCCGAACAAGCTTTCTCTCTTTTTGCCTTTCATGTTGATGAGAAGGGCAGGTCGGTGTTAGCAATCCCTCCGCAGCTCTGGTTTGATGCCTTGCTGAAGGGCGATAACATTTCACCGCTGAAAGGCAGATGGGTGATTAGCGGGGATATAATGAAGGTAAGTGTGTGGTAAGGAATGCTTCGGTGCAGTTGGTCACCAGTGTCCTCAAAGCCTCTATTGTTGCTCATACTGAGGCTAACAATTTGTCCCTCTGAAGCACGCAGATACTGATCTTTTGCCATCTCTCCAGAGAGCCATCTGACGGGGCTGCCTGAAGAAGGAGATACCGATCAGCCTCCGCGATTCTTCAGCCTGCTGGAACGGCTTCAGAGGGCGTCGGATGTCAGAAGTGGCACGGAGCCTCCCCACATCACGGCATCTTGTCAGCCACGGGCTCCACGCGGGGCTCTCGGGGGCCAGTTTGCAGGTGCTGGGTCAAGACGACAAGCTTCACGTTGCAGTGATATTCTCAGTAATCCCTCCAGGTAGAACTTTCTTTGGGGAATTCCTCATTCTGAGTTTTTTTGTCTTTATTAGTGTAAGCCAGGTGAGAGTTTCGGAGGTCTAATTCACTGTGGAATTGCCCAGGTTTACACTGCTTGGCTTGCTCTGACTTGAGCAGAATGAAACCACGGCCAAACTGGAGAGCCAGAGCGATTCTTGTGCTGCTCCCCTTTGGTCCAGCAAAGTTTCCAACTTGGCAGTCCTGTTCACCAGGACAGCAATCTCCATGGGGGTCTTACAGATGTGAAATTACTTGAGGCAACACATACGCAGCACTATTTCTAATGCAGAGCATGAGACTGAAGTCTAAACCGCAACTCTCTTTGTACCAGCTACCTACATGGCTCAGGGGCGGGAGATGCGATCTGGTCCTTGTGCGTTTAGAGGCTTTGGTAGCATAGATCAGCGTAGTTTCTGCTGTGCTCTGTCTATTTTCACCAGCTCAGGATCAATCCCTAATACTTTTTTAAAGACATCAAATGAAATTTTGGCCACCAGGGGAGGCACCGTCATGGGATTTCATGTGATTTGCCATCTGTCTTCTAAGGCAAGCAACTTAAAAAAAAAAAAAAAAAAAAAGGAGAGAGAAAAGGAAAAAGGACCCATTAAAGTGGCAAGATCTGAGTTTAAAAACCAGAGAAAACAGATTGAATGACTGGCTTTACAACACGTCCCACTTCAGAAAGTGAAGGAGGATGTGGTTTGTCTTTGTTTTATTCTCATCGCTCAGTGCTATAGGTTTATCGGAGCTCGGAAAAGGGGGATATTAACTCAACTTCACGCATGAGTTGAGGGGGTCAGAAAACTCTTCTGGTACTGTATTAACTTTCTTTGAGTTGTGTGTGTGTGTGTGTGTGTGTGGTGTTTTTTTTTTTTTTCCCCTCAGTGAGAATTTATGACTGGTGATTCAGAAAGTGAACCGGTGTTTATTTTCCTTTTCCTATGATACTCCACACTGCCTATGTTCCAGGAAACATGACATAGCTGTTATTGCTAGAAATGAGCTTTCTGCCAGTGGTTTACATTCACAACTGGCTTCTGAAGGAAGGAACTCCTGGCAGTGCTCCTCAAACTGTATAGTTTTGTCCTTTGCAATATTCCTGAGCATTATTTTTTTTCTTTCAGATTTACAAATCCAAACAGAAGGTAATTAAGATTTGACACTTGGGACTGGGGAATGGGTGTGTGTCTCTCCTCCCCTCACTTTGATGAATCTCTGAAACAGTTTAATGCATTCCCCAGTGTTTGCATTCTGCAAGATCCAGAAGAATTTGCATCCATTTACGGCCATGTGCTACACCCTCAGGGGGGCAAAATGGCATCACTTCATTGACAGCCATGTGGGTAAATTCTGCCTGTGCAAGCAGATGCAGCTCCTAATACCATCAGCAGCGTTAGATCCACAAGAGATACAAGTTTTATAATAGTGCTGCCCAGCATCCAGTGATTTTAGGGAAAAACCTGCCTGAAGAGGGGAATTAGAGCTAGTGCACTTGAAATGACCAATTGTCCAATGAATGATCAGTTAAATTCTCTTTGTGTGCTGGTAGAACAGCAAAAGCAGATGGCATAGCACTGGAAACATTCAAGGTCAGGTTGGACGGGGCTCTGAGCAACCTGATCTGGTTGAAGATGTCCCTGCTCATGGCAGGGGGGGTGGACTAGATGGCCTTTAAAGGTCTCTTCCAACCCAAACTTTTCTATGATTCCATGATTCAGTGGTGTGAAAGTGATGTATTCACAGGAAGGTTCATTAAAAGGCAGCTTGTGATGTAGTAGTTACACTTACACTGAAGCTTTGAATGGAGATGAAGATGAAAACCAAGAGAGAAGGACATGAGGATATTTAAATAAGTCTGGATTCTGTTTTGTGTTTCTCTGGATTGACATGAAGAAATACAGTCAATAGGAAGAGGAGTCATTCCGCATACTGACAGAGGGGGATGATGTTTTCTCAATGCTTTTCCCCCACAGTTCTCATCAAAATCTTGAAATTTCCTGGCCTAGAACAGCATTTCACTAAACACCATTTGATTTTGCTGGTTTTGGCTGGCATTAGTCTGCCCCATGGTGTCTATCTGGGTCTTAAGGAAATTACAAGCGGTTAACAAATAAAAGCCTAATTGTGCCAGATGTGGGACATTTTGGCAGTCTTTGAGTTCCAACAGTCTGATTATGATTCCTTTATTCATTCATTTCAGGGAACAAAACCTTGTAACAAAGTCTTCTTGGAAACACCACCAAAATTGATGCTTTTAATTAAAAAAACAAAGAAACAGAGCAAATGAAAAGAGTAATTGCAATTGAGGCTTTTTGGTCTGAATTTTCCTACTGGAAAGTTGGAAAAGGTCATTGAAATAAACACTTTTTTGCCTGTGTCTAAACATTTTTATTACAAAGAATAAATGTATTTCCTGGACTATGAAAAGAAAAATACAAGGCAAAGCAGCTTCACTTTCAATGGTAGTATTCTAAGCCAGTTAAAGCAGATAGATGTAGCTCTCTGATCTATTTGGAGGAGGTTAACAGACCATGTAGCTGTGACCACAGCCTTTAAACTTGAAACATTTTGTGTCCCCACCAGGCAGAGACTTAGTCCCACCTTGGGCTTTCTGTTTAGACGTACACCCAAAGGACTGCATAACTGTGACACTTTGTACTGCAAATTTGATCTGCAGGTGAAGAATGACCTTTTTTTTTTTTTTTTTGAGATTTCTATCTTCTCAAAGCTCTGCTGCTGTGACTAAAGCTGAATAAACCGATGCAGATTTTACCTGAACAAGATCTTCATATACAAGAAATGAAGAAGACTGTGGAAAAAGAAAACTGTTTGATAGTCCTATACTAACCAAGGCTGATGGAGGTGATATTTCTGCTAGCTACAGTGGGTAAAACTGGGCTTTAAGGAAGAATCCCCCTTTCACGGATGGGAAGATTAAGCCATGAAGCGAGTTATGCATCTCTCTTCTCTCCACTTCAGGAACACTCTTCTGCTTTCCAGACTATTCTTATTTCCCTTGATATATTTCTTATCAGCAGTTTTATTAATTTTCAGTCTTGGCTTAGCTGCCCTGAAAATATCAGAGTATCTTAGTCTCCTCAAATCAGCCAGACTCTTCATTCCCAGTGTCCAAATAACCCTTCTCTGCACCTGCTTCAGTTTGAGTCCCAACACTAGATTTGCAGAATATTTTTTATTAGTCAAATTTACACAGCTGGAAAAACAACAACAGTAAAACCCTAAAACACACACAACCCTCCCTCTCACCCCCATATAGGCAAGCTTTCACCTATTAAATTAGTCACCTACAAGGGATGACCACAAAATAGGCCAGAGAGAGAAAATTTGTGATTTTTTTTATATTCCAACAACTAAAGAGTTCATGTGGTGGGCTGGAATGGAGTCCCTGCCTAAATGAGCACTTAATTGTTATACCTAGGAGGAACAGGTTTGATAGCAGGTGAGAAGAGTCTCTTAGGAGACACAGGGCCACCCTGTAAGAGATGGGGATCCCAGCTGCTGCCCTGAATAAGCAAAGAGGGGGATTTGAACACAGGTTTTCTGCATTTTGTTGAATAGTTTAGCACTGGACTATAAAACTGGCATTGCTATAGTTTCTTCTAATGCTGCTCAGAGAGAGATTATGTGCATTTGGACTTAAAAGATGAGGTTGTGCTATGTCTATGTATCCTGCAGTGCTTTCTGAACACTTTAGCACCTGTAATTCAAGTGTTTGTGGGACCTTGGTCCCACTGGGTTAGATGGGATTTGGAGAATCTACCTTTCTGACACAGAAAAGGTATGGCTGTATTATACATCACATACACATGGACATTCTTTGGCTTGGAGGTTAATTAGCACAGGATGATCTGAATTTATGCTGGCAAACTCACTGTCCTCCAAAACGAGGTGGCTGGCATCTAACAGCAAGTTGGTCACCACAGATCCTGCTTTGCACCTCCTTACTTGCCAAAATGACATGGCTGAATCCATACCAGAAATGGGGACTGTTCTTTGACTTGTGCCGACCCTAGACTGTGCTGAGGAGCTTTTTGGGAGAGCACTGGTTGACCCGCTCCAAAAATGTGCTAAGAAGCATATAGACGTTTACATACCAGTGGTAGCGGTTGATTTAATAGCACGGATGTTACTAGGTGGCTTTTACACCGCCTTGAAAAGCCAGACTCAAATTCAGCCATTACCATGCCAAGCATAAAACATGTAGAAGGAAAATTCCCAAGCCCTGGGCTTAGACGTCTAACTCAAGCGTTGGAGAAGACAACTTCATTACTCATTTCTCTGGGGGAAGTGGGTGGGGAAGGAGGTGCCGCTTTTGGCAGGAGAGACGTGTCTCTAGGGCACACACCCGAGAAATGGGAAACCTGGATTCAGGTCTCTGCTCAGCTTGGAGAGGTTCAACCTTTGAACACCTCCACCTCAGGAAGGTAAACTGCAGTGTTGAGGGTTAAGGGGTGGGAGGTGTCCCCCCCCCTTTTTTTTTTTTCTGGTGTGAAAGGCAGGCTTCTGGGATGAAGGGATGGAGCAGAGATCTGTGGCCCAGAGCATGAGAAGATTTCTCTGGGAGCGGGTGAGACGTATTCAAAATACCCAGTATCCTGGTGGTTATTACACCAATGCAAAGATGAAGCTGTCACGTTGAGGGAGTTGTCAATGTCTGAGCTTGTAAAAAACACCAGGCAGAATTAAGTTTGATGAAGTAGCTGCGAATCCTAATAAAATCCTAATAATAGCACTTACGAACATCATTAGAAGAGAAGCCTTTCAGTGCAGTGATTCTGATGTGATCTGTAATGCTACAAAGTTACCATTTTTGAATGAAAGTCGATCCACAGGTTTTTGCAGCACGGTGGAGACCAGTGGTGATGAATAAAATATATATATATTTTTACATCACTAAGTGGCCCTAAGGCTATTTGCCATCTGGCTTTTATTTAATAAACAAAGTGAATCAAATTAGACCGGCAGAATAGTCAAGGACTCATTTGACTTTCAGATGGGGTTAAATACACACATCCCTCAACATCCTGAGGAGAAGTATTTTCAACACAAACAGACACTGGAGAAGGCTTTCAATGACAGCTTTCAATATTTATTTCAGTGGAGAATTACAGGGAAAAGAAAAAACACGCCTTGAATTAATCATGTTCAAAAAAACACAGCAGTAAACACAGACAAGTTGAAGTGCATGTCTGATTATTATTTAATTATATAATACCTGATGAGAGACATCCAGAAATATAATTACTCTAATTCCAGATTTTAGGGTGAGAAAGTAGCTGTAGATCATCTTGTCTAACTCACTGTAAAACACAAATCTTATAATTTGACCCAGTCATCTCTGCATTGGGCCCCAGAACTTATGTTTTTCTCACCTCTATCTTCCAGAAAGGCACTGGTCTGTGCAGATTAATCTATGCATTTACTTTTATCAACCAGACTCGTTCAATCAAAACACGGTATGGTCTCATCTGAAAATATTTTCTCCCCTCCTCTAAAATCTTTCTGATGGGCACCAGTCGTAGTCTCATATATGAATTCCTTATCTGTTGGACCCTCTACTGTCTCTTTCTTAAGCCTTCCTGAATTAATGTCAGATGAATTAGTGCATAGTTATGCCAGTTATTCCACTTTTCCCTTGTGAGCAAGGAAAGAGATCCAGAAATCCAAGTTTAATATAAAAACCTAAGTCTGGCCATTCTGGGACCAGTCTAAGGTTTCTCCTGTCCCAATAATCTCTCTGCAACCGTGGCCAACAGCAGTTATCTAGGGAAGAGTGTAAGAATAGGGCAAATGTGTATTAATGCTTCGCTGTGATATTTTCTATATTTTTGTTTGCTGTGATATGCACTAGTCATCCCCATACTCCCTTGGCAGAAGCAGCAACCAGACTGGTTTTCCAGGGTTCAGGCCCAGGTAAAAAAAATGGCAGAGGGGCAGGCGTCTATTTATGACCCCTGAAATCAGTCGCACATGTCTGGGGAACGGCTTGCTTTGCTTCGGAAACTGCCAAAGCACTGGTCCTGCAGCCAGTCAGCTCTCCGGGGAGTTATCTGGGCCTACTGACTTGCAAATGCATAACCCTAGGAGATGATATTAAACACTATTTTTCATTACAGGTGGGGTGGAGAGTTGTTTCTCATGATATGAATCCAGCTTCCTGTGCCTTGCTAACTACAGAACACAAATATGTATTGAACGCCCCACCATCATTCCTCAAAGCTTGATCATCTATGTCTGGAAATGGGCATTTATTTTTATTACAATGTCTGTCTTTTCTAAAAATATTCAAAACAAATTCCTAGGATCCTGACAGCTGTGGAATGTAGCTTCTCTCATCATATTTCTCCATTTAATGCCTTCAAAATGATTGGCCTTGTGCCGTCTCCCCCTTTCCCTCATTAGATTTTAACCTGGATTGTGCAGGAAACAGGGCTGATACGATCACGCTGATTTTCCATCTGCCTGCCTGCCTCTCCCTGTTACTGGTTGAACTCACTGGCTGTACCAGACAGAGCTCTCCAAGGAATTAGGTACCTACGGGTCTTATGAACGTTGATGAGTGATGAGAGGAGCGAAGAAGAGAACATAGGTAGTTGTATTTCAGTCCCTTGTCTCCTGAGATGCAAGCTGGGCAGGCAGCAAGCACGGTCCTCCTGGCTGGAGCAGCACATGGGGTGGAGAGGAGAAGACGGACTGTTATTACGGCAGGGAAAGGAGGGGATGCTGTGTGCAAGGGAGAGGCCGGGACACCGTGGTGAGATGGGGATAGAGTGCAGAACCCAAGTCCGTGAAACTTGGCTTCGTTAATTCCACTGATAATGCTGCAGTGCTGCTGTAAACGAAAATTATCTTGTTTATATATTTTACATCTTGCAATGTTCATTTCCTCCATAAGCCAGCTGGGCTTTTATGAAAAGACATTTTTCTGACTGGGAATTATGACTATTTAATATACTTGTTTTAACAACTCCCAGTTCTGAACTGCATTTGTTCAGTCTCTGTCTCATAGTCCAGCTCACCTTCAGCTTTCCTTAACACAGACACATTTACTCGTCCGTGCCACATGCAGTCAAACCACTGAGAAATATAAACGTGCAAAGCAGATCTCCTGCATTCACACTGACTTCCTACACTCTATATCACATAGACCTTACAAAGCATTTTTTTACTAAAAGCTATGTTGTAGCTGGAATAGAGAGAAATGAGAGGCTAATCTTTATTACCTTCCCTTCAACCACCTGGCAGAGCTGAAAGAGAGACCAGCTTTTGGGGTGTCAGCACAGGCTTTTCTGGGAGAGGTCAGGATTATTGTCGTATGGGAAAACTGCAGCAAAGCGAAGGAAAGCATCTTGATGCTAATCTCCCATTAGACTGGGACAATCAGACGTCTTTAGCGTGAATGTCACACCATGTCACCTTCCTCTCTTGCAGGCAAGAGACCGCTTGCACAAGTCACCTATTGACAGTTGTGATCAAAAAGGGTAAA
The DNA here is from genome assembly GCF_000737465.1 of Haliaeetus leucocephalus. NCBI lineage: Eukaryota > Metazoa > Chordata > Aves > Accipitriformes > Accipitridae > Haliaeetus > Haliaeetus leucocephalus. The sequence goes on along the minus strand of NW_010972436.1, from coordinate 28,189,606 downwards.
AATTATTGCTCATAAGAAATATATTGTGCTGAAATAGTCAGGAACTGCTAAACCCATCATCTTAAATGGGGACACATGTCCCTGCCATAATTTATTTATGCTACCTATTAGGTAATACTAAGTTTTTTTCTTGTTGCCTATAAAATACAAATGTTTCCCAATTAAACAGGGCTAGGAGTGAATAAGCACAACACTATCACCATCCCTCCATAGCTAATTTCCTGGCAGGAGCCGTACTGAAACACAGCACAGACAAGAAGTGTGCCTTTGAAGGCTGGAACAGAGTGCTTTTAGGACAGTGTCTGGGAAGGCAGGAAAGAGACAGTGTGCTGACAGGAAGGGGCTTCTCTCATGAAGAAATGGAGAAAAGCTTTTGGGCTCCAAAATGACTTTGAATTCCCGGTGCTTCTGAGCTTTCACTTGGAAGTCTAGGAGCTGGCTTAATTTACAGTTCTGGTTATGAATATTTTAGCTCATTTCTGGATTTCATATGGCCATTTACATAAGCCTGACACTTGCCCATGACTACATGAGGTCAGCCAACATGAATCACCTCCCAACCTGCCGTGAAGGCTGACACATGGTGCAGGGTGGGGTTCCTGGGCTTGTTTTCCCTCTAGCAGACGAGGACGTGGATGGGGGACAGCAAGACACACCCTGCGACATCAGGGCTGGAGATGATAACGAGTCTGTCTTCCAGGGACAGCAAGGATTTCAAACCAGGCTTCCAGGCCACCGGCTGAAGAGCCAGGGTGGTTTCGGTTTGATGGGTAGGGACCTGCGAAGGGTGCATCTGCCCTACGGCACCTGAAAGCCACAGGGACTGATGACAGTCGTCCCAGGGATGGTGTCTTCACTAGCTCAGGTGAATTGCTGATTTCTCTATATTGATTGCAAAAAAAGCTGTGTGATCAACTCAGACTTGGGGGTCTAAATGTAGTGAGATTAATCCTGCCTCATATCTGTTGTGTCCTGGTTCTTTTTTCTTTAGGGTACAAAAGGTGACACCTTCCTGGTTTTAGCTAGCAAGAGCTTGGCAGTGATACTGGAAACCACTGTCAGCAGATTTTGAAGGATGGAGCACCAAGGGATATTAATCTTTCACTGAACTCGGAGCTTGGAGATGCTTCCATTGGTATGAGCTTTTCTTTGGGAAAAGGTGTTAACTCTTATTTCTCTTTTAGTCCAGAATGCAAAACTACTTTTCCAGTGCTCTCTGGAGCAACTATTTTCCTCCTGCAATCCTGGTGCGAGGTCTAAGCCCTGGCTTGTCCTAACTGCAGACTCAGAAAAAACTATACATGTTTGCTCCTCATGCCCTACTTTCCTTTCAGAGGGCAGATGCAGAGCATATGAGTAGGTCTTCTGTTCTGCATGACTAGGAAACTAAAAGGTAGGCTGGCTGCTGGTTTAGCTACAGTCACATCTATAACAGTAAGTCACAACAGGGAATTTGTGGTACAATGCAAGTACTAATTCTGGAGGCAGTTTCTGGAGCAATGTTGTGTAGACATGCTTTTATGTTTTAGGAAGAAATATTCCAACATCTACAGCTTAAGTACTGACCATCTACATGTCTTGGACAGTTCCTTCATGTGTGCACGGAGCACATGCATGGAGCCTAGTTACTGATGACATTGACTGTGAAACATTGGTGAGCTTTTCCTTGGACTTCAACCTATTATGGGATTTGTTTGTAGTCCTTTTCTGCTCAAAACCTGGAAAATGATGTAAGAAAGGCAAGGATAACCAAGGGTATGGAAAGACTGTCAAGTCAGAAACAAGGGAAAAGGTTTGGATATTTCAGCCAGATGAAAACTGAAAAGGGGGATGACAGAGGTCTGTAGAATTACGAGTGATACAGAGGGGTTGGGCAGGGATTTGACTCTTCACCATTTCTTGCAGTATAGAAACTAGGAGCCAGCTAGTAGGAGAAGGTAGTTCTTCATGCAATAGATAATAACTTCACAACTTCCTACTGAAGCACGTTGTGGATGCAAAAAGCTTGTGTGGGCTTAAGGTGAAACTGGACAAGCACTTGAAAGTACAATCTGTGGTGAATTAAGTAGAAAAACCACATGAAGCTCAGGAAATCCCCTCGGTTGAAGATATTTAGTTATCTTCCTTGGGCATGCTTTTCTGATGACTGTGAGAGGTAGGATTCTTGGTCTCATGCAGTGTGGTCGCTGTTGTGAGATGGAAATGTGTCACCAGCACCTTTCAACAAATAAGTTTTAACTAGCTGGACATCACAAGATGGAAATATCTACAACAAGCAACATGGGTCAGTGTTTATAAGAGTCAATGTGTTGCATTCTGCATTTTTCTGAGATTTTTTTTCCCAGAGCACCACTGGCTATGTCCATGCTAGTAAGCGTATGATACAGTAGGAGTAGGGCAGAGCAAAATGCTGTAGAGCAAAGTGGTTGGTGTTGTGGACTCAACATCCACATCATACATTTCGGGGCATTTTACTTTTGTCTAACTTTAATTTAGTCCCGAGATGTTTGGCTTCCTGACCTTACTCCCTTAGATCTAAATCAGCACAGACTGTTCATAGTCCAGAGGGGTTTGAATGCCTCCATGGGTGTGCAGAAATATGGCATACATGATGTTATTTTTCACAAACATAGAAATTGGGACATGAATAATGAATTTTCCTACTTTTGTTCACATTCTGTGTCTTATGAATAGTCAACATTTTAACCTATTTAACAAATGAAGTCAACAAGTCAATGGAAATTTAGAGGAAAGAAGACTGAAGAGAGTGATCTAAGAGGTCAATGCAGTTGCCCAAACATTCATGTCTAGCACTATTTAGGGTGCTGTAGGGGATTCTGCCTTCAGTTGTTGCACCAAAAGAGCACTGGTCTCCCACCGGTTATTTGATATATGTGGCAGCCTAATGCTAATGACACCTTATAGTGTCCCAAGTGGCACTAGATGCTTATATCTGTGCAACAGATTTGAGACCCAAATATTCCTCATTAAGCCACAAGGAAATTGTAAATAGAGTCATAAGCTGAGGGATCTGCTGAACTAACTCAGGCAGGGAGTTTGGATAATTTTTTATTACCTAAAGATGGACTGGCTGTCTAACTGAGGAGACCATCCCTCAAAAAAGGCTGTAGTGATTTCAGTCATCCAGGACCTATGTTTGCTATCCTAAGAAATTTTTCTGCCTTGACAGAGATACCGCTAGTCTAACCTCTCTGAAAGGCAAATGAATCATACCTGAATTTGTAATATGAGAAAACAGTCCCTGACCTTCAGAAGTTCCTTTAACTCCTTTTTTAGAATACAGAAAGGTTAAAAAGTGGAGAGTGCAAGGTGAGCAGCCTTCTGGCCCAGAGGTGCCTGGGAAGGCTTGAAGGAAAATCTGTCCTAGGGTGGGTGAATGCTTCCACCCTTCCCCCAGAGGAGTCTCAGTGGTCATTGTAAGGTTTGAAGAACTTCTTCCAGCTCTTTTACTACTGTTTAGTTCATATCAAAGCTACACATGACAGTGAGTCAGTGATTCTTTTGCACTGCAGAAATGCACAGGACCTAACACAATGGGGCAGTTTGCTGGCATTTGAGAGGCAGTGCTTATGGGAATATTACTACACCTAGTGCTGCTGCAGCCAGGTTTTTGTTCAGATGCTTTACTGAACCACAAAGCCAGCAATTTTCAGGTTTATGGCATACAAACAGGGACCCTGTCCATCACAAGGGTTAAGTGTTATCAGTAGCCATTCATAATTCTAACATACTTAACACATGGCTTTGGGGCCTCTGGGAGGGTAAAGAAGAGGCAGAATGATAGATCCTATGGCTGAAGATGTTCTGCCAGAAGATAGGAAAACACAGTGTTTGTAGGGTAATACAGAACAGATCAACCGATCTCTTTCTTTGGAAAGGATCTGTACGTGCTTCCTCCACTCCGTCATGGCTCCTAAAGAGTAATCTTCTGTCCCCTGTAAGCAGGGGAAGGAGAATCCTTAGGTACTTGTCTTTGCTAGGTGAGTTAATCTGAACTCTAACATGAATTCTCTTTCATAAAATATGAATTTTTCATCACTTCACAGATAAACGCTGATTATTTTAAATTGACTTTGCTGGTCTATGCAAGAGCATCTACAGTGTCTCTGCTGAAATGCAGAAGCTAACACACGTAACTGTGCGAAACGCAGGGGTATCTTTCCAAAACCTTTGCCAGAGCTCCTGTCTCTTGACCGTGATGCCAAGGAAGCATGGATAATTTTTCACATGATTCACAGGGGTACAATTTCCAGACTGAGTCAGCTTCTTGCAGCATGAAGAAACATGGGCTGGGCCTCCAAAAGCCCCAGTGTTGTTCACAAGTGTGCGTGCAATAAAACTAATTCCATTGCAGAATGAGGTTGGTCTCATTTGCTGGGGGTTGTCTTTAGAGAATGAATGTGGATGTAGATAAGCAAGCTTATACTGCAGTAATAGGAGATTAAAGGTTGTGGCTCTGGCTTCCTCCTGCAAAGGTGATCGAAGGGTAACATGAATCTGCCTAAGACCAGTCTGTACACCACAAAGGCTATTTCTCCATGAGGGAATTAGAAAAATGAACGTCATCCATTCCTGGGAAAGCACTGAAGCAAAGAACTGGGGTTCAGGATCAAAGACCCAGAACTGGAGATCAGGATTCAGTCGAAGCAGTAGCCCCCAAAGACATTTGCATTCCAGTCCCTTTATGTCAAGATCCCATGAAAACCAGATGCAAAAATATTTCTGGCTTCTAACATCATAAAGAACTGAGTATTTAGCTCCCAGTCCCGAGAGAGCATTAGCAGCAGGGGTAATCAGGGAATCAGATGAGGGTTTCATCCCTCAGCGGCAACCTCAGGCACCCGCACTGATGTTGGCGTGACAGGGCAGAACGAATCGGTATGCGCAGAGGAATGTGTTTTCCCATCTGCAGAGCAGACGTGGGGTTAGGAGAGAGGCAGCGAGTGAAGCATTCGCTCCACTAAATGCCAACTCATGGCTCTGGCACACCAGCTGACCTCACCGCTTTGAGCCCACCCTTCGAACAATATTGTTTCTGCTGACAGCCCCCCTGGCTCCGCTCCATCCCCAGGATCAGGTGTCCGGAGGCTTTTATTTGCCACATGGATAGTGCGTTGGCCCACAGGATCTTGAAAAGCACAGCATGAGGCTGTAATAATACAGAGGAACGATCAGATGATGTGGGTAGTCTTCCACTTCAAGAAGCGTGAATGTGACTGAGATCATCACATTCCTTAGACACCTTCTTGCCAGTAAAGGAAAACTAAACTGAGTCTGCGGAGGAAGTTTAATCAGTTCGGGCCAGACCCTCGGGAGGTATAACTCAGCATCATTCCCCTCTGAGCCATGGGACCATGCTGGCTGCCACCAGCAGAGAGGTTGGCTCTGTGGGCCCCAGAGAAGGACGAAGGCTCTGGAGAGGATCGATCAAGGCTGAAGTGACACGAGGAATCAATCACGCAGCGGTGGGGAAGCAGGGAAGTCGTCTGAATGAAAGACCTGTGTTGGTGTGTTCACGCAGGAGCAGTGTAACCTGGTGGTACACATGTGACATGGGACCTGTGTGCCCACGCAGGCTATGTTTGTATTATTGAGTTAAAAATGCCGGGGAGTATTCCTAAGCACTGGGAAATGGCTGAGGTTATACTTCTGAATTGTTAGCATGTTCCCTGGCATGGTTTTGTCCTGGGCCAACTGGCAGTCTTCCAAAAAAATCCCTATGCACAGTTTGAGGTGAGTGTGAGCCAGGGACTATTCCCAATATGCAGGTTGAGGTATTTACCACCACCCTGTGTTTGTAAGAGAGTTTAAATGGAAGGACACGGGCCATTCTTTGCCAACGGCTATCACTGTCAGAAAATTATTTTTGGGTGCATATTATTATTTAGAAGTATGGCTGTCATCTCAGGTAACCTCACTGTAGGCTGAGGCTGACATTACCTGAGGTAGAAATGTATGTGGGGAGCCAGGCTTGTTCTTCTAGGAATCTCAGTTTTCTATATATCATGTGCCACTCTCTTCCAAAAGTCATATCTTTATTCCCTCCCTGTTTATGATGAAGAGATGTCCAGGGCGAGTGTATAAAAGTGGGTGCATGCCTAAGACAGGTAGGATACTATTTTCCATTATTTGTAGAGAGAAAACGGGCATCAGTATTAGGAAGTCATCTCCACAAAGTGCCTCGGAGGTAAATGGGAGAAAGATGGTCCTCTCTGTTTCTTCCTTCCTTGGGTTTCCTCCTTCAAACCACTGAAATCTTGGAGCAGATAGTATGATTTACCACGCAGTGTGATCTGAAGTGTGTGACTGACATCTCCCACAGCCCTAATCAAAAAGTGAAAGTCAGTCAAAATTCATAGATGTTCAGGAGATTTTACCTAAATTCCTAAAGGTATTTATGTTTGCTCACAAAAAAGCTGGTAGTCATTTGAGACAGTGCTAAATCCCAGTGTGTTGCAACCTTTGCAGCATTTAACCAAGGCAGTGTGACCCCAAGGAATTAAGTAGGGTAGTTTATAATTTGAAATAAAAATTTTTAGAGAGGCATGTATAATTCCTCCCAGAAATACTACCAGAAATGACACTTCTGCATACTAAGCCATATTGTAACTAAACGTGGTAAGAGTGACAATCTGGTAAGATTGAAATATTTGCATATTTGCAAATAAAATCAAAGAGATTTTTTAATGGACATGCCATTTGGTTAAGCACTGATGGCTTACCATGTGTAAAACATTTGCAACGTGTAGCTCTGTCTTAAAGTTTGGGGTCATTGGGGAGAAAAAGAAAAAGCTAAAAAAAATGCTTGTACTTCTGAGGTTTAAACGTTGTGTGAAGGCTACAGCTGACACATGAGAAAATAATACTAGTGGCTCTGGATGCCCAGGGAGTTGCAAGCTTTCATGGTATTTCTAACTGCAAACAGGTTTCGCTTATGCATCCACGTTTGGGAAACTCAGAGTGAAATACAGTAACTGTTGTCTGTATTACTGCTGCTGCAGTTATTATAATTTTTACAGTAATGCTTTGAATTCATCATCGCATAGCAGAACCCAGTGAGGCAAGGGGCTGTATAAGGACAGAAGCAATGGAAAGCACTTTTTCCAAAATCAACTTACTCTGCTCATTCACGTACATAACTGTCATGGGGAGAGGTGATGTATAAATATAGTGGGGAAAAGAAACTATGTAGAAGTGGGCAAAACATTGTGGTCTAGGATAGATAGGTAGACAGACAGACAGATCCTGACAAATCAAAGGGATTGAGCACAGGATGAGAAATAAAACATCCTATACATGCATTTCTCCCCTCTTTTGAAAGAGAAAATGAAAGAAAAAAAGAAAGGTATGTCAGGAAGGGAGGAAGGGATGGAGGGATAATGAAAGGGTTGAATGCTTATAATGCATCCCCTTGCCCCTCCGTTCAAAACACACTGCAGTACCGGTGAGGCAATATATGATTTCCAGCTGTGTAAAGCCACAAACACTCGCATGGTTTACAAATATTTGCCCAAGAAAAATATCCTTGCAGGTCTGTCCTTGTTTTGCCTTCATACTCAAATGAACTACTTCTTAAAAGGAAGCTTTTCTGAGACAAAACTTGGACAGGACATGTTCCTGGAGTGAGCAACGCCCTTGATCAGTGTTTTCTGCTTTTGCTGTAGGTAGAAGATCTGCAGGCGGAGGGATACTCAACAGTCAGGCAAGTCAACAACTAGCCCAAAATTACAGCCTTGCCTCTAGTGAGAGCACAGGTTACTAACAACCCTCCCAGCCTTTTATCAGGACATCTGGGGATCACCAGGACCAAAATGTCTGGCTGTTTCTGTAAAGGGATACTCATGCCATGGAGCTCTTCTGGGTGTATTCTGCACCCTTTATTGGGGCACAATCTCTGTGCATTGGAAAGTGTTGGTTGGATGTTCACCCTACATAAAACCAGGTTGTGTCCACTTGGTTCAGATTAGCGTCTCTCCAATGATGTCCACAGCTGATGTCCCCAGCTGGATGTAAAATAAAGATGATGCCAGTGTAGATACCTCATGGCTGGTGCAAGAAAAACATAGCTCTGCTGCAGACTGCTCAAGGAATACATGTGTGATCTCAGGAGGGATTTATAGATCCCTTCCAGCAAGGCAATAGCTATCCTGAAAGGAGGTGTATACACTCACAGGTATAAAAGGAACTGTAGGAGAATCCATACGTGGCTGTAACATACATCTTATTTATCTTATCCAAGAGCGAACAGAACTGAGGTTAGAAAGATGCAATTAAGACTTGATGGGTTTTCATTTGCTTTCTACTCCCAGTTCCTGTAAGAGTGAGTGTCTGTGGGGCAGGATGAGCTGAAAGGGGACGGAGGTGTTTCTGAGTGCAACAGCTATTACATTAATGGGAGTTCAATGTGTGAATTGCCTTGTCCTCACCAGCAAGAGCTCTGGGCGATAATACTGAAGTGAGTTAAATGCATTCATGGACACTTGCCATGGATAGCTAACTGCTCTTGCAGAGGTTAATATCAGGGGAAACAGAAAAAAATCGCCTGCCTAGTTAAACTGCACTGGCTCAAGTGACCCCCTGTGCACTTTCTTCAGCCTGAATTAATTTAACAGGTGACGTTACTGGTGAGGGATGGGAACGGTTATGTGGTCAGCAAGAGGAGGCTGTGGGACCAGTTTCTTGTGCATCCTTGTGCAGGTCACTTCATCTTCAGGTGTCTCTGCTTTCAGAATAATGGAAGATTTTACCTGCAGGTAGGGCAGGACCTGGATATAACCAGTGATGGTGATGGGTGGTGGAGGGTGACACTCCTCATCCGATATCCTGGTGCTTCCCTTCCGCTGATGCACATATCAAGTAAATGCTGTTTAAGCAGGACTTAATCTTGCAGGCCTTTCAGTTAGTGCGTTGGTGAAATTCATCTGAACCACTCTGGAATTTTCCTTAGGATGAGATGAGTTGATCTGTGGTTGACTTTCACATATAGCTAGAGGAACTCAGTGCTCGGGAACCCAGTTCCCCTTTGGCGAGGAAGGGTTGATCATGCTGCCTAATCTGTCAAAGAGAGTCCAGTCTCTCAGACGGCACAGGTAGCAGCAACTGCTGTGGGAATCTTATTATCTTATTGTAATAACATTATTTTGGAAAGCTCTACCTTTGTCAAATTAAGTCTCAAATTCTGATCAGGTTTTTTGCATTTGCACACCCCACCCCTCCCCATTAACTCTGCCTGACTAGTCTTACCAGATATTTGGTTTTACATTTCTAAAATATTTCCAAAACATTTCCAGGCAAAAGAAAAGACTGGAGTTTAATTGCACATCAGTAAATTATCCACTGAAAACTTACACAAAAGCAAACTAGGACAAATTATTCCCAGCCTTTTTATAAAGTCTTCTGGCATTGTCGATAACTCCATTTGTTGAGTTGAAACTATGTGAGTCTTTCCATTAAATTTGGAATATATAGCACATGCACTTTTTTATGAATTAAGAGAAGGAAGGCATATCTGAAGAACTAGTGTTTATAAATAGGCTCTTGACTGCAGCTGAGGTCTATGGGTACAGCATTTAATTAACTCACCTGCTGCATCAGTGATTGCAACGGTCCAAACAGAGCGCTGCTGCACATTGGGGTGCGTAGTGGCCCACTGTTCAGCAAGGTTTTGTTTCTGATCCCTTAGTTTGACCTTGCAATTCTTTGGATCCCTAAATGGTCTGTCCTTAAAGTAGCCAACAGGCTGGAGGCTCCTTGGTTTGTACATGAAAAAGCTTGGTTAATCTTGAATTGTTAAGGCCTATTCTTCATTCTATTGTTGGCAACGTGTCCACAAAGCAGGACATGCTGTCACAGAAGGAAATAAAGAGATGGATGAATGTCTTTGAGGAAGAGCCAGATGGTTAAGTGAGACAGCTGGCCACAGACAAACAAAAATTATGGCTAATGATCAAGCCAGGTACCAGCCAGAGTCAACAAACTCCATACTGGCTCATTCCAAATTTAGTGTCTAAACTTAGCAGGGCACCCTGATGTTCATGTAAACCTCTCCTAGAAAATGTTTTCTCTTCTCTAATTTCATGCAGCAGATGTCTGCATTTCCAAGAGCAGCATTGGTGACATGTTTGAGAGTTTAAATGGTGGAAAAAAAAGAACCGTATCTCATCTGATTATTCTAAAGTGTGTGTATTAAGTAATCTCAGAAGCTCAAAACTTCTGATGGAGTTTCAACTTCCATCCTGTCACTCAAACCTTTCCTTTTTGTTCAGTTGATGGCATCCTTAACTTTTTCTGATAAAGGAGATGGATGCAAACATCCCACCTCTCTGACAGACACCACTAAAGCATGCTTCTGAACTCATGGTTCATCCTGAGGGCACCTACATTGAAGGAAAAAATTCTGTTGCATAAGGAGGTGAAAACTGGAAACTTTATATTTTTGTAGGCAAAATTATATATTTAAAATGAAAGAATGTCTCCTTCTCTGTGTCATATTTTCTTCTTCTTTTTTTCAATGATTAAGAACATTATTACATATAATTTGATTCAGAGTAGAGACAGGTTTAGACACTGTAAATGTGTGGAGAAGACACTTGCCTCCTTTAAATCTGATCTCCTCACAAAACCCAGAAACTCCCGTTTCAAGACAAAAAGCCAAATCCTCTGTCATCCAGACTTGACTATTGCTTTTGCTTGTAGAATGACACCCCTTTGTGGGGGAGTGACCTCAAGCGACATTAACACACCTCATGCCAGTGCAACTTGTTCCCAAGTTTGAGATTGATCTCTTTTCCTTTTGCATAGTTCCAACCTCTGTCCTCTAATTCTCCCTTTTCCTTTCAAGATTAAAGATTTCTTTGCCAGACCCTCCTCCTTAAGACTTTGCATAAACCACCAGAAACTCAAACCCACCAGCAAACGAGAGAACCCTCAGCTTGTCCTTTGCCCTGCAAATGCGCACGTTTTCTTTACCAATACCAGGAATCCCAGGGGTTCCCCCCACGCTAATAAAGGTAAGTATGTGCATAAACATTGGCAAGGGCGGGGGGGGTGGTGGTGATGAGGTGTTAAGTGGAAATTTCTTTACTTAGCAGTGTTGATTTGTGAGTCTTAGGGGAAATATGCTAGAGGCCTCTATGAAGAGGCTCTGGATTGATTTTACTCTTATCCCCTTGTGTCAACCAGAGAGGTAATAAATAAATAATAATAATGATTATATTTTTGCTGTTATAGCACTATTCATCTAGAGAGCCCAGCATCTGTGAAAAGAATCATTGCTATCTCCATTTAAAAAAATTTATCTACGGTTTCACAGCAAGCTACTGAGGATAGAGCCTAGGTCTCTGCATCCTGAAACGCTGCACTCCAAGCAGTGAGGGAGTTATTAAGATGAGGCTGCCTGCATTTAAATGAAACTTATCATGCATACTTCAGCTATTGAAACCCAGGCTGGCTGGAATGCTCGGGTTAGCCAGATTACATTTCATACATGCACGCCTGACAATTTCACTTACCTAATTCCTACATTCAAAGAAAAAAATATGCTGGTGCCTCTTTCGCACAACAAATGGATCCTATTAACTCTGAATAGCTTTGGTTTTAACTTTATAGTTTCAGGCTTCCTAGTACTGTATTGTAGGGTTTATACCTCAGTTCTTCATGGCGAATTAAAAATATATGGCCAGGTTTTAGCTTGGGCATGCTGTTTCCTTTTGGGGAAGGGGGTTATGTTTGTGCATTTGAAAAAAGTATAAATATTTATGCACACAGTTTCAGTGATTCAAATTGGCTAGCTCTGTGGTAGGTCAGAAGTTCAATTCAGAAATCATCTGAGGTTCAAGCTTTCATGTCTCAGGATCTGTTTAGTATGAAATGGACTGAAATTTTCCCTGTGCTGGTCCCCACCCATATCCTGGTGAGATTAATCTGGTTCATATGCCTCTGCACTGGCCCGGGTTCTCAACCCCTGAGAATGTGCTTTCATGTTTAGAAAAGATTATCAAGGGGGTTGTGTTGGGTCAAGTTAACAGCGAGACAAGATCGTCCCTACCCAGTTCAAAGGCTATCTCAAATTAGTTTGCCCTCCTGGAGCCTGTGTCCAGGGATGCAGTCGGAGATGAGTGGAAGTAAATGTAATTTACCCATATTTAATGCCACACAGATATTGTTTCTCTAAATGTCCCATCATGGAAACTGCAAAGATAGGACAACTCTTCTGACTTCTTCACTTTTCATCTGCAAACCTGGTGAATTTAATTGCTTTATTTCACTGCAGAACAGGCTCACCCTCACCTGCACTTGAGTCAGAACTCTGTGGGGTATTTGGGGTGAAGACCACTGGAATCCCAAAGCTAGAGCAGGGTTTGCTGGTAGAAGTGATGCCTTCCTTGCTTTTGGGATCTCCTCTGCCATCTTCAGCAACTCTTGCATCTCCCATTGGTGGTCTGTGCCCTCAATTTGGCAAACTTTGATAAGTGAAAACCATTCATTGAGTTGCTGCGACTCCTGACTTAGACCAAGTGGGAGAGAATCAGGCCCTGAATCTACAAAATCATTATTCGAGTCTCTTTAACAAAGTGGAAAGTTTCCTAAACATTAGGATATGGAGGGACCCCAGCTGAGCCACTCCAAAAGGAGCTGATTTTTCAAAATACAGTGAGTATCTACCCTCCGAGAAACAAACTGTTAAAAGTCTTTCCTTTTCAGATCCATAAATGACCTGACCATCCCAAACTTCTGAGCTACATTTTCTGCCTCATTTTTTTCAAGGTCAGTTACCAAACACTGAATTTCCCCTAAAAATATTGCTTCTGTAGGTTGTAGCACCCCCTTTTTACCTTCCTACAGTGGAATACATCCATACAACTTTTCATTTCCTTTTTTTTTTTTTTAAAAAAAAGAGCATATGTCAAATAAAAGCAGCTGAAATTACAATAAAGCATAACACAAAATTACCTCTTCCTTTTCACCTCCTGCTTTGTTCATAAATTTCATTGCATGGGCTGTTTTCAAGTTTCATTGGTTTCTTTTTGTATCAGAATGGAGATGGTTTGCACAAACAGATAATTCTGAACAAATGGAAAATGCTTCTTGACCTGATGTAGCAAATATTGGTTTCTCCCAAAGGCTGGAAGGGAGGAGGAGATGGATCAGAAGGCAAAGGCCTGCTGAACAGGCTGTGGGATCTCCTGTCGTAGTTCATTAAGCCTCACAAAACAATCCTTTCCTGAAAGCCATCAAGAGTAAACCTCCACCAGTTCCACTGTGGCTGGGCTTCCCCTTTGGATTTCCATGGATAACTCCATTCCTGTGGCCGGTGAGTTCTTCTGAAGAATAACAAATAACGGCTTCATCTGCACTAGTAAACTAAACAGAGCTAAGCTCTGGCTCAGGCATTTCTCTGGCTCTGAAGCCAGCTAAGCATGGTCTGACCACATTTAAATTATTAAACTTCCATTGTCTACAAAATGGGGTGTCTGCATCTGAATTGTCTATGGGCAAATCCTCCCCGGACTCTGCTAATTTCTGAAGCATGCCTGCTTGGGAGTGTGCTTGTTGGTCTGAGCCAAAACCATGCTGGGGACTATTGCAGCAATTTATCCGTCTGAGAGATTGAATTCCAGCGCCTGGGAATGCTCCCTGGTGCTGATCTTTTAAAATTTTTGGTTGGCAAGATGTACGTATCCAAAGTGTGCTCACGGCCCACTAATGGGGGAAAAACAACTTCTACACCGAGGTTACACTGCTGTGGTTTATTCTCTCATTTCACAGGTGATCTGTGGATGAACCAAACAGGGAAGCTGTTCAGAGAAAGCAGAAACAACCTGGCCGAGTCCTATCAGCAGCTCATTGTATCTTCCATGGCCAACGCCAACTGCTTTGAGCAATGACAACAAACTTCACTTGTTAACCAGCTGTCTCTGAAGGCTGATTGCTCTTGGACGCTGGCTTCTGGGAGCCATGCAGCTCTCCCAGCTCTCTTCTCTGTTGCCCTGAACCTTGGACTACCTTTTGAGCTGGGGCAAAGGATTTGCAACCCACCCGTGAAGCAAGGAAAGTGAATTTTAATTTTTTTTTTTTTTTGAATTTTTATTCCCAGAGGAATGCCTGTGTTTTAGTCAGTTTTAGGTGTCAGGGCCAAGGTTGGGCTCTGTTATGTTGGGCTCTGGAAGATAGGAAGACTGACTTTGTGTGGTAAAGCTGCCTGTCTAAATAGACGGTGCAAAGACAGAGGGAAGATTAAAGAAGAACCGGATTTTCATCCCCTCCCCACTTAGTGATTCACGTCCACCCAGTGATTCTCCGTCTCTGATTTTTAACCAAAGGACTGATACCAGCACAACGCTCGCTTCTCATTCGATCTGAGCGGAAAAACAGAAAAACAAGAAAAGAGCCCCCAAAAAACCTCCTCCAGCCTGAGCGCTGGCGGGACGCCAGGGAATGTGGGGAGGACCGGGCTGTGGGGTTGGAGGAATGCAGGCCTTCCTATCTCTTTTCCCAAACATTCCCTTCTGCAGCAGACTAAATATTTTCACATGCTGCTGCTGGAACACCCAAGCTCATGGTCAAACAGAGGCGCAGTGAGCAGGGATGGCTTCGCGCTGCCGGGGCCGTGGTCCTCATTACAGCCTGGCCTGGGGCCAACTGCCTGGCACGGGATATCGGGTTGCGGTTTCCCTTCCTTCGTCCAGTGTTTTTCAGGCTTTTATCTCCTTTTTTTTTTTTTTCCCATTGCCCTACTCTATTTTCACTTTGTATTGCTCGGTAGCAATTGATTTCACCCCACTGTTCAGTGGGGTTTGTTGTCCTTGGTGCACCTGGTAGGGAAGGAGGCTCTAGGAAAGTCAGTGTGTGACCTTAGAAAAGCCCGTGACCCATATATGTCAGGCTCCTTTATCCATAACACGGGGCTGACCACAATTATTGCAGTCTCAGGAGTTCAAGGTGGGTCACTGTCTGGGAATGGGCGCAATGAAGTTCATATTACAGTCCTCTGCCAAAGACTTCTTGACACGGCCCTGGGCAACTCACTTAACAACTCTCTCACCCACCTTGTGGGATTGAGAGGAAAGTGGTCTTACTTTATAGAGGATATTCTAGGGCATATTTCTTTATGATTGTGAAGTGCTTCAGTGTTGTATGGAAAGAGGCAGTAGGAACAGAGAGATAAATTTCTTGGTAAAGAGGGGTGTTGGGGGAAGCCTGGTTGCAGTTTCTCTTCAGGCATGTAAAGTAATGAACAGGACCGACCTTCGGTGATGATCTTCACCTCCTCATGTGGGATTCAGCTCATGTATTCATCCACATAAAGGTAGCTAGTTACATGTGGGCTGGCTGTCTCTGACCTCATTATAATTGAGGGACATCTAGTTAATAAGGTTAAGATGTCCACCTCTCCCTAAAGCAAAGACCTGCATTTTGTCAGCTGAATTTGTCTCTAGGCTCTGCTGAATAAAATTATGAGCTTTCCACCATTGATCAAAGATCCATAAGGAGTTTTGGTCTCTAGTGTGAGATTCAGTTGCCCAGACACAGGTGTTTGGGACCATTTAAAGTACCCTGGGCTATTCCATCTGGACTCCTGGTACTTGCCAGAGGGGAGGAGTTTTCCTCTAGATCCTCTATTGTATCTGCAAGCCCTGTGTAGATGACTCGATTTAGCTGATATAGGGTATTTCAAATTACCTTAGGCACCAAAGTGTAGGAAACAGCATCCCATCGGTAGGGCATATGCAGACACTTTCCTGTGGACACATTTAGGTGTACGTGTCTGTACAGTAACTGCAATGCAGTGTTAATAGCAGAACAATAATGACCTTGATATTTTTGGACAATGTATGCTCAGTAAGAGCATGCCCAAACTGTTTTGGAAATCCATGGTTTTACTTGCAGCTTCTTACAATACCTTGTACAGCCTTCTTCTGGAGGCCCAGCAGGATGTGTCTTGGTGCCTAAAATGACTTCAGACACTTGCATTTAGGCAGTGAACTGTCATCTGGAGGAAAATGCATCTCCAGATTAAGACACTTTTACACTTCCACATATCTGTGTCTGTGTTTAAACTAGATTTCTGAGCTCCCTTCCCTTTATCCAGTCCCCCAGTGGAGAAGCAGTCTTGGTTTTTTTGGAGGGCTTGGCTTGGCACTCTTTGCACCTGGAGTGGCTACACATGAGGGTTCCCCACTTTCAGCCAGACTTTTCTAAGTCTAGCCTACCCTTCTTCCTCTCTCCAGGATATGTATTTGTCCCTTAATTTAGTGGTGAAGAAAGGTTTCTAGAATCTTTGAGTAAGATACAAATTTTCCTAACTCACTTCCCATAGTAAAACTGAGTTCCCTCTAGGAAGGGACCAGAGAATTGAGGTAGAAAGACTTTCCATCTAGTGAAACTTTGTCAACAAGGAGGTGGTACTGTGACTTTTTGGTAACTGTCACCTCTTTCAGGACTGTTGCATTGGCAGATTTCCACTGATTTGTTTCTGGCAAACCAACATTCAAAACTGTCCCGAGATATATCTGCATGGAGCTATATTATGCCATGTACATAACACAATCTGAGGCCATCATGTCTTCCTCTGTTGCACCAACCATTGGCCATTCTCAGAGACAGAACATCCCACTAGATAGCCAAATATATTGATGATATATTTGAAGTCCTGAAGTCCATCAAGGTGCGACAACATCCCATGATAATCACTGACTTATGAGAGGAAAGTTTGAATTTTCACAGCAGGCTTTCTGTACTGGCCAGAGGGGACTTTTGAAGTCAGGGACATGTAGCACCTTCTTTTTCCACTGCCCTCCTGTGATGTTTTCATAACAGTTGTGTACTAGGAAAAGAGACAAGTAAAATAAGAGCACGTTTGGGGGTTCCAGGTATTCTTGCCATAGGGTCATTTATGTTAGGGTAGATTTTGAGGTTGGTTTCTTTACATTCCTATAGCCTTTGTTCATTGTAGCTCTGGAGACTGTCTATAGCCCTCAAAGAGACACCTCATTGCACACTAAATAGTCTGAATGATTTTCTCTGTATTTGTCACAGCTCAGGCACTCACCCTGAAACTCAAAAACCTGTGTGTGCCTGGCTAGAAACATCAGTACCAAATTAGAAAGGCAAATATTTCTCAATATTGTGAGCTTTGTCTTTGTGGTGCATGTTTGCATACATGCATGATTTGCTTTCCTTTTTCTATGGAAAGGAGATCTCTAATATTAGCATTAAAGGAAAACCAGCGTAGTGGGGTATGATTATGAGTTGAAACATTTGGATGCTCTGCTTATCCTCATCGTAGACCTGTTATGAAATGTTCAGAAAAACCTTAAAGACATGTCTACCTATCAGCTGAAGATGGCACAGGAGGTGGGAGTTATAAGGATACAGTAATTTAAGTTTATGTGAGAAAACAGGTGACTTGCCCAGGAGGGTCTGTGTTGTTACTGCTAACATTACTGTTAGCTAAAACCTTTACCGTCTGCATAACCTTTAAAATTGTCAATGGTAACTAATGCCCCCAGATTCAATCCACCATTTGTCAGTCTGATGGAGATCTAGTGGCTCCATCAGAAAGCACGTGGACATATGAGACCAAATTTTCCACAGAGGAGAGTCTGAAAATCCTTGAACAATTGCTGGAGCTCAAAAGTTGTCACACTCCATTATGTACAATTCACCCCACATGCATTTTTCTTTCCACATTCACATTTTTTGCATTTTTTTCCTCCTGTTTTCAATCTGTTTGCTATTTTCTCCATGTTCCCATTGTCAGAGCTGAGCTCTGGAAAAAGGGAACATTTCCCACTGGTTCTTCCTGCGCTTGCTCAGGACAGAAGCGTTCTGGCTTTGACTTCTCCTGGGAGGACATTTTATCTTAAGCAAATATTGAATTTCTGGGATTAATATACCAGCTGGTTAGGAAACAAAACAAGCCAGTTCCAAGAAGCATTTGCTTACTGATAGCAAGCAAGATAGAGTGTGTTGATTGGGTCTTGATGACTTCTAATTATAGAAGACCAAATTATAAACATTAGTAATCTGCAAATTTGAAATCAGTAGTTTAGCTAGTCTGCAAAATCAATACAAGTATAGTGACTTACATTAGCAAATGTCCGAGGCTCAGTCTACAGGGTTATTTAGGTACCTTACTCCTACCTAACTGCATGGATGACCGAGCACGAGAATTAAAGTCAGATACAGACACAGATACAATTCCTTGGCCCTGAATGTGCCATCAAGTTGAATTTAGGTGAAATTCTGATGCAAAGGTAAAATGACCAGACTAAGAATAGATGTTCTGTTTCTAAAAGCTAAGGTTTTGTTCCTCATATTGCCACAGACCCTTTTGTATAGACTCTAACAAACTGTTTCAGCTTTTTGAGGGTGATCTTTCCCAGTCATGAAAAGAAGCAAGAAATATCTTCCTGCCTTATGTATTCATGCCATGAATAGGCTTATCATGACAGTAATCCTTGTATTCTTATTGCTGGTTTTGACCACCTGAATTTTCCTGGCTTCTAGCGTGAGTTAAGCCTGTAAAATTCCCTGGACTTAACAGACGGCCGCCACAATTCCTCTCGAGTTGCCTAATTAAAGTCAAGAGGACTGGTAGAGTGTTTTCCTCTCCAGCCATAATCTCTCTCACATTCTGTTCTGCTTTGATTGTATTGGACACAAGTGGCCTGTGAAAATCTGCGCCGGGTCGTATGGCAGGCGACAGACAGGCTTTGGCTATGGCTGTGGCTAGGGAGGGAACATACCTTGCAGCAGACTCCACAGAGGTCAAAAAACTTTGCAAAGAAGTCCTCTGCTCCCTTGTTTCAGTAAATCCTGCCTGTAACATCCAGGGAGCAGCTGAAGGGACCTCGTCAAGCAGTTGTGCCTGACCAGTGGGGTCGTGAAGCCCAAGTGAGACCACGTCGCTGCCAAGGTGGGAAGCATAGGTCTAGCTGAGTTGGGTCGTAAAGCAGGGACCAGTCTGAAAGCCTTATATGTAACATATAAGTTTTGATGCTTATTCTGCAGCAAACTGGAAAAAAAAAAAAAAGATATTTTGCCACAGAAAATCTAAAGCTCTCAAAATCAGGGATGAGCTGGGATATTAAGCTCTGTGCAGAACTGGCACATTTAGAAGGCTCAGAGAAGTTCAGAAATTTTGCTCCATGTTCCCCCATTATTTTCCAGCATTTCACACAATCTTTACAAAGTGACCAAGCTCTTATTAATTTTGGCCAGGTAATCACAAGAGGAAAATAATGACTGGACCCGTCTTTATTTTATTACTTCAGTCAGTTAAAGCAATATGTCTGTTGTTTCTTTTTTTTTTTTTTTAATGGGGAAGTATTTAAATCTTTCGAGCAATAGGCTAGGAAACTGGAAGCTAAGATGTTTATTGAATACGTGGAGCTTTGTTATAAGACGTGATAGTCAGTCAGTTTATCTTACCTTGCTTAGGACCCTCTCGATTGTATTTAATTTGAGAACAGAAAAGAACTTTTGGCACACTGCAGCATCTAGACCGTGCAGGGAGGCTTGGTGTATCACTGAAAATCTTTGGAGTTATGACAGCACATTTCTTACACTACAAAACCGGGCTGATTTATTCACACACATTTTCACCTCCTTGCTAATGTTTTGCTACTAAGAGGACGTGCGGAGCCTGATGCAGCAGAGGATGTCAGATCACTGACAGCACACCGACAAGCCTGGAGCCCTCTCCAGTACCATGCCATGCCACCTTCTCTGCATTCAAAACTATATGCCTGTCTTCCCTCCATTGCCTCCGTTATCAATAGGTACCTGTTCAGCTTATATCTCTTTGTCCCAATTAACCTCTCACTTCTTTGCTTCCCTGGATTTACAGATTCAGTTCACACTGGCAAGAACGTCTTCACATTCTTAGGTGATGTCCAGAAGGCTGCACGGCCCCTTCCTCACTCTGTTTAACCCTGCCTCCAACACTCCCATTCAGCCAATACTCTAGAAATACAATTTAATATAATTTAAAGGTGAAGACAATATTTAGACTTCAGCCACTGTCATAAGAAGGACTTGTGCCCAAGGGTTTGTAACTTTTATTCCTCATAACATTGACGGGTCTAAGAGAAACTACTTCTGCCTGTAACCCTTGCCTCTTACATACTCTCACGTTAGTGTGGCTATAGCCATGTTACATATTCCTTCCTGTGGTTGTGACATGGGTGAGCAGATCAGATTTTCTCATCCCAGTGACCAAATGACAGCCTAAATGGCACTCCCTATGGCCAAAGTCAAAATAATCTGGAATTCATATGGAATGATTCAGGACACGTGTGTCATGGGGAAAAAGCTCCTCTAAAAATTGCAGACGTCTACAGTGTAATCACCAAAGGTTGAGATGGTCCCTCATATATCTTGTGGAAAATAGAAATAGGTACTTTAGGATAAAATTAGTTCGACTTCAGACATCAGCTTTAGGAATAGAGCCCTGAACTCCGGTGACTAAATTGGTCTCCCTTGACTATAAAGTGAGCTTTGGTTGACTGGCTCAGATGGTGATGTCTGCATTGTAGACTCTCTAAAGTTAAATGAAATGAATGCCACTCTGAACTCTAATTTTTTTTATTATTTCAGTGGGGGCTTCCAGAAGCGTGAATTTCTTCATGCTAAAAGAAGTGTTTGCCATGAAAGCTTTTAAAGTCTTCTAATTTCCAGAAGATTTCCCACCTGAGAGCAGAAAGTGACAGCTAATGAGTGGATGACATTGGGGAAATCATATTCTTGACATTCCTCAACTGGTAAACAGAAACTGTTTCCTAGGCAGTATAAAACCCCATAGCTGCACTGAAATACTACTCATTACACTAATTGTCACCTGTTAAGGTTTTACTTCAAAGTTTCACAGTACACTTTGGAGAGCAGCTTCTTTTTGAACTAAAGGCCCTACATACACAGAAAAGTTGCCATGCCATCGTGGAGCAATTCTTCTTATTGGCTGAATGACTATAATTCCTTCCATGAGCTATAAAGCTACACATATGGCTTTACTGCTTCAGAGTTATTTTAATAAGGATTCCCCTTAGGGCTGTCCAGACAGCAGATGGCATCGTACGTGAAAATTAAACTCCTGAACTGAGGCTCCAAACCTATTATGAGGCTTATAAAATACACCTGGAGGCTTTAGGTGAAGTGGGAAAGCCAGGAGGTTCTCAGTGCAAACAGAGATTGCTGAATGCACAGATAGAAAAGGTCTCTTTTTATTTCCCAGCGCTAGCCCAATGACTGACTTGTCTCTGACTTCTTTTCACGAGTCCCAGGACAGAGCTAAACGCTCTCTCATTTCTTGAGCTGCCGGTGCTTTGTGCCATATAAATTTCAAGACAAACCACTCTTTTTTTTTTGTTGTTGCTGCTTCAGTTCTCTTCTAGTGGCTGGAGGGCAGATGTGGAGTTGGTTAATAAACAAAAATACTGTAGTGAAATTGAAGGTTTGCCCTTCCACACAAAACTTAAAGAGTCTGGGAATAAGCAAATAAATACTAATCTGCCTGTATGGTTGTAAGCAGAAGGCAGCAGGTGATACCTGAGCCCATCAGCAGCAGAGTCTGCAGTGCCCTACAACATTTTCTCATCCAGAAATGCTTTTCTACCAACCTCCGTGTCCTTCCACTTTGTTGCAGCTCTCTTGGGTTAATTTAGTGGTTAAGTGCAAAGAGTGGGAGGTGGACAGGAGCAGACGTTAGATTATCTGCCCAGGCCTTCAGGTAGTTTGCAGGGGCAGTGACAGTAGGTTTGTGAAATGATCCACAATTGTTCTTTGCATATTGCAGGAATTAGCAGTAATATAAACAAAGGAGATGTTCCAGAGTGCTGTGCGTTGCAGTGAAACCCCTCTGAAAACTGTGAAAAATTAAAAAAAAAGGAAAAAAAGAAGAGAGAAAATGCTGAAACCACCTATTACTCATACTGCCTCCAGCCGTCTCTTAGGCAAACCAAGAAAACATTCATATGATGATGAAGATGTAGAACTTAATTTTCCTACCACCACTTTTACAGCCCACTCTGGCCCCAAAGCCTACTGGAAATGTTGGACCAGATGATTTTCTGAGGTGCCTTCCAACCTGGGCTGTTCCATGATTCTATGGATCTTGTTCTTCAAAGTAATAGAAGTTAGTAATCCAGGGTGAGATTTATCTTATGAATTAAGAATCCTAAACTGAGATGCCTACACATGAGAAAGTGCAAATCCACAATGTAGTTGCCTACAGCTGAGCTAATTCATCGTAACTCCTTTTACGGTCAATGGAGAGAATTAAACACTGCCTACATGTGTACTGAGTATCTAGACTCTCGTGGTAGTCAGTGGCGACGGAGTATCAACAGTCAGACATCCGTACTCTTGTGGTATTTCTAGAATCCACAGCACATTGCACAACATAGTATAACACAAATGCTTTGCAAGACAAGGAATCGCTAGTAGACGCAGTGCATACAGGGCTTCGTTCTACATAATTTTTAGGAGAATTAGGATGTGGTATCCACAATTGCATGACCATACCTACCCTAGGTTTCTGAGCTCTTCATAAACCCAAGGTTTATCTGGGACTATCCATATCCATTGCAAAGCTGTGTTCTTTGTCTAAACATAGAGGTGGCTAGTATCATGTCAATATTCCTCCTGACCTCCATGTTTCCTCACCACAGGGGTGAGGACAGCCTATAAACCCTCTGTCAGGCTACCAAATATGACATCTGTGTGGGTTTCTTGGACTCTGAAACGGCATTAGGTGGTTGTATTTAGACAGGTGAATCGAGCCCCTGTGTGTGCCTGGAGTGTCACAGCACTGGAGCTGCCCCTACACGGGTGAATCGAGCTCTTCCTTAACATCCCTAACAAAATATCTCCCGTAAACACGGGGAATGAGAATTATTCTCTCACAGATTGAATGTCAATTTGCAAAGCGCATTGGGGTACATTGGAAGGAACAATGCTATACAAAGCAAAGGATCGCCCACATCCACAAAATTTTATAGTGGGCCTGAGCTATCAAGACCCGTGCCAGCTGTTGAACAGAATACGTGCTTTTAAACTGTTCCTGCCTAGTCTTCTGGGCATGTAAAGATTCCCACTTACAAAAAGTAACTCTCCAGGTATTCAGGTAGCATCCCTGCCACAGGTTTTCTGTGTACAAGATGCAGCACGCTGAGTCTTTGTGATGGATGTGATTTTCACGGAAAGTATTTTTTTCTTCCTGCAAGAGAGATTATTTCCAAAGACAGCTTCAAGAAGAAGGATAGTCCATTACAAATACCTTAACAAAATTATCTAAGGTTCTCTTCCTCACTCAGCTTTGGGTAACTACAACACAGTTGTCTACTGCTGAGCCAGGGACTCTGGACTCCATTTATAGTCAACAAAGAGAAGTAGCCACTTTTAGATGCGATTCATCAGATCTGGTTTAGAATTCTATTTTAGGAGAGAATGAATCATAACCTCAACTCTATCGACCAGCTCTTCATTTAATCCAAAGGGACCAAAGTTCAGCTTTGATGGCTACTTCAGCTACAAAAGTCTTTCTCTATATTTGGCTAAATCAGTCCCACTTCCAATGTAGTGCCTTGGTCAGAACAGTCCCACAGTATAGATGCTTTTCCCAACATCCCAGCAAAAATCTTCAGGACAGAGATTTATCCACTGTTTTGGAGTTTTGGGAGTGTCTGTATGTGTTTTTGTTCACAAATTATTTCTCTGTGTGTGAGTCCAGGCAGATGTCGGTCTATGAGGGTATCATAGATGCCTTTACTGTTTCCATAAAATAGATTGGGAACTGCAAGAGCCACCTGGTGCATAGTACGGATAATAGCTGCATTATATATATCACTGGTGCAATGAGGATGGCTCAGCTGGATGCGTTTGAACAAACTGGAGCTCCATGAGCTTGGCACCAGCTATCCTTACATTAACCTCCTCAGAAACTTATGTAGCTGCTGTGCCCATGCCAAAGAAAATTCACTGTGAGTATCAATGAGGACTTAAGAGATGCCGACAGATAGTCTTCTAGCCATAAATCCCACAGCTCAAGGACTTAGGCAAGTGTCTTTCGAACTGGGACCCATGGATCAGAGGAAATGTTGGCACAGGGCAGTTACAGCAATACTACATCAGAGGGTGTAATGGCAGAATACCCTGGTTTCAGCTGGGATAGAGTTAATTTTCTTTCTAGCAGCTGGTACAGTGTTATGTTTTGGGTTCAGTATGAGAAGAATGTTGCTAACACACTGATGTCTTCAGTCGCTAAGTCATGTTTAGACTAAGTCAAGGATTTTTCAACTTCTCATGCCCAGCCAGCAAGAAGGCTGGAGGGGCACAAGGAGTTGGGAGGGGACACAGCCAGGGCAGCTGACCCAAAGTGGCCAAAGGGGTATTCCACACCATGTGACATCATGCCCAGTATATGAACTGGGGGGAGTTGGCTGGGGGGATCGCTGCTCAGGAACTAACTGGGCACTGGTCAGTGAGTGGTGAGCAATTGCATTGTGCATCACTTGTTTTGTATATTCCAATCCTTCTATTATTATTGCCATTTTATTATTGTTATTATTATCATTACTAGTTTCTTCCTTTCTATTCTACTAAACTGTTCTTATCTCAACCCAATAGTTTTACCTTTTTTTTTCCGATTCTCTCCCCCATCCCACTGGGTGGGGGAGGAGTGAGTGAGCGGCTGCGTGGTGCTTAGTTACCGGCTGGGGTTAAACCACAACACAGGAATAAAAGACCATTTATTTTCAAGGCCGATGGCTTTTTTCAGTAATGCAGTAGTACTGACCTCAGAATAGTGTTTTAGAGAAAAAGCAAAACCACAGATCCATCCTTTTCTCACCATTCCTTCACTGCACGGGGAAATTTTTATTCCCTCTTTTAATTATGTCCAGCACAACCCTCCCAAGTGTATGGCAGTGCGTTTGGGGATTCTTCAATGAATAAGCTGAAGTGACACACACAGAACAGATAGGATAATTAAATCTGAGGGCATAAGATTGCAGTGCAGATATTTCAAAGGATGTGGTTTGCACAGAGACATTCACTCTGTTTTTCTTGGTGACTTTTTTTGCATTAGTCTTCTCCACAGTCATTACAGCTTACTCTTTATCTTTTATCCTTTAAATATGCCCAGGCTTGATGAGGTAGAGAAGAGGGCATGACAAAAGTGCAGATTTCTACTTGGGCATGATTTTGAACAGCAATTGTCCCAGGTGAAATAACCATATTCTCCCCCTATACATATATAAGATATATTTATAATAAATTTTTATTCTACCATCATGGTGCTAGATGAACCAATTGATTGACTGATAAATTGACACAGATATGAGCAGGTTCACACTGTAATGCTGAAGAGGCTATAGTGATCTTACATGGTCCACATGTATCTAAAACTTTAACTGAGACTAGTGAGTGTCTCCACTGATGTCAGTCAAATGGCACATGTTCATAAGGGTTCTGTTTGGTAATGGGCTTAGTGGGAGTGTGAAAATGAGGCCTTAAAATGCAACTGAAGGAAAAGTGTTTTTTTTAAAAAAAGGTCTTTCCCTCTCCAAGCCAGACTGCACAGGCTGGAGTTAAACTGATGCCTGCGCTCTGTTCCTGGGACAGCTACAAGGGCTGCTGGTAGTTTGACATTCCCTGTCCTGGAGAAGATAGGCCAAAGAAGCAAAATGTGATGAAAGGAGTTTTTCCCACTTCACATTTGCCTCACTCACAGTTGGGGATTAATGACTTCAAATACGCTGAAACAGCGCCTGAAGTGAAAGAGTAAAGCCACGGTGTGTATCTCCTCTCCTTTAAAAACTTGCCAACAAGGTATTTTTATTGGAAATATTGTCATTTCCTCAGACTTCTGAATTTTGATCTTAGAAATTTCATTGTTGTGTTTCTCCAGTGCCACAGATTTACCTTATAGCATCTGAAAAGATAGGCTGAACAGTCACAAGGTGATGGTGCAGGATGTAGGCTGCATTTTCTCATAGGGCCCTGGTACAAGGTGGGGGATATGTCCTGGGAATACGGGACATGTGAGATGATCTGAGGGAAAGTCTGTGCTATAGTACTTCTGCTTTGTGATGCTTGGTTGCCAACTTTTTTCCTTTCTTCCCCATTTCTCTGGTTCTGAATCTTAATAGCAGGGCATCACGGAATTTATCATGTTGGTAGAAAATAGTGAACATTATACAAACCCACAAAAGCTTATAGCTGGAAGCAGGAAAAAGAGAATTGTCTCTCTAGAATGGAAATCAGGTGAAAGGAATCCTCGGAGAGGTCACTTGCATTTTCATTTAAACCAAACCTTTCTTTCAGTTGCTTCCCTCATCGACACTTCTCAGGTGCTGGAAATATATTTTATCATGTTTTCTGCTCCTGTGTACTAGCGAAAATCTGTTGTCACTTCTGTGGTGCTATAGGTCATTCAGCCTATAGAGAGCAGCCCTGCAGAGAAGGACGTGGGGGTACTGGTGGATGAAAAA
>NW_010972436.1:28065330-28162511 GCF_000737465.1 Haliaeetus leucocephalus | reverse complement strand
GTGGCAGGAGGGGTGGGCTAGATGACCTTTAAAGGTCCCTTCCAACCCAAACTATTCTAGGATTCTATGCATCATGTGAAATGACATATTTGCATTTGCTTTAAAGCCATGTGCGTTTACAGCAGTTAAAGGCTAAGATGCAGCATGAACCAATGCAAAATCATGAACCAATGCAAAATCACAGACAAATCTCACATCTTGGGACTCACACTGCTGGCTTCTGCTTTACAGTCCCCCATGAGTAAGGCCATGCTGTGTCATTTGCAGATCCACACCATGGCCTTGGACAACCAAGTCAGTTGGGAATCATGGTGTGGGAGAAACCGAAGTACTTCTCTGCAAACTGGGAGCACGTTACATCACAGCTTCCCACACTCAAAGATGAATTACCAAAAGTCTCTCTACCTTCAGCTTGCTGTGCCCTTAGCGTACAAAGTCCTAAAGAAATCAGGCTGGAAGAGACCCACAGAAGTTATGGAGTCCCTACCTCTCATAACTGCAGAAACAGTTTTATGTGTGTCTTTCTTCCCTGACACTGTCAAATGGTGCACCAGTACCAGTCAACTGGTTAAACCCTCAGTGGCTCAATACCTGGCTCTAATGCATTGTGATTTTTTGATGCTGGACAGATTAGATGAGGAGCATTTTTAAAGGTACAAATGTCCACTGATTTAGAGTAAAACAAATATGAGCAAAACATCCATGTCACTTAAAAAAAAAAATAAAGAGGTGTAGCGTTCGCCGCATATCAAGGTGCCACGATTAGATCACTGGTCAACCCCAGACCAGGGAAAGAGACAGATAACACACACGGTGTGAGCGCCAACTTCTGCCTTTTATTGCGCAGTCAATTCCTTTTATACTAACAAGGGTAGGCGGGATTACAGACACATCATAAGGCTGCGACTAACCCTCTAACTTTCCGTGACATCGCGAGATCTTCCGAACGCCGAACCCTACAAAGAGGCCTTAATCTTTACACCTCATTTTCTTTTTTGGTAAATGTGGATAATGACCTTTCCCTAGGTAACAAGGGAATTTCAAAATGAAGCATATTTAGGACTTAGGAGGTCCTGTGCTGATGAGGGTCAAGGGAGCACCTTAGGCAGACACAACCTGAATTCCAATTTTCTGCTGGGTTTTACTGTCATGTGCAAGCTGTACAATTCCAATTCACCGGAGATATTTGCTCAAGGGCAAATAATGCAAGCACAGTCTATTTTGACTTTCCACTGGCAGAATTCAGAACAGAGATTTTTCCTTGACACATTTGCAGGACTTGCCAGGAGAAATTCCAATCCCCGGCATACTTTATGCAGCTAAATAAATACCATAACATGAATAAACTTCATTAGTAATTGCTGATTGAGTTCAAGCCCCTCCAGTTTTGTAGGGGAAATGTTTTATTATAAACTTCTGTGAAGTCTAACCTCAAACTTGGTGACTGACTTGAAGAAAAGAGAATATTTTTTGGCAATGAAAATTGCTAACAAGTGAATACTTTTCCATCTTCTTTCCTAAGTATACCAAGACTTTACCATTAAAACATTGTTGCTGCTGGAGTGAGAAAACAGCAGCAACCCAGTAGCAGTGTTCTGCGTTTTTACAGTGCCAAACACCTAATGGACCCACCATGAAAAGAGCATAGTCCTGTGCATTGTTACCCTGCTAGAAGGGTTTTGCCACCTTAGCTGTGCTGCAATGAACTTCCCTGTCCTGTATAAATTTGAGATGGCAAAAATGTCTCCAGTCCACAGGAAATGAAGGTCTTCTAAAGTCTTCCTCTTTAAAAAAGAAAAGATAAGAAAAGAAAGATCTCAACATATAGTAGCCCAATAGCTAAGTATATGAAGTTGAACTACAGCCATCAATGCCTTCTTTTGTTTTTATTCATTTGAAAACTGAAACTGTGTCTTCCACGTTTCAGATATGTACCCTAACCACCACACTTCCAGCTGTTTCTTAATGTGTCTTTTCCCCTTTGTTTTAAATTCCAGCCCAGAGTAGTGTGACCTTTCCCAGGAGAGGGCCTGGTGAAACTGGCACACTAGAATCGTAAAGAGCTGTTTGGGGTTGTGTTAAGTGGTGGGACGATGCCTTTCCAGAATTTATTAATCTGAATATTAAAACAGAAAGTGGCTCTTCCGCTAGTGTAAACATTATGAAAATTGGAAATTGAATTTCCATCCTATGGGAAATTTGGATAATTTAGTATTTACAGACCTTTAAAACAGGAATGAAAAATCCGAAGGATCAAAGCTTTAACAGAACGCAGTTCTAAATTTTAGGCTGATGATTTTGAGACCAGATGAGCAGAGACCTGTCATCTCCCTGAACTGCTGCAGTGCTTCATGGGAGCTGAAGTTCCCCTTTCTCCATTGCGAGCAGCAGTCTCTCTAGTTTCCAAAATGCACCTTGGCTGTTGTTTGCCATTTTATTTCACATCAGCTTGAGCTACAGGAAAGATTTATTTCTGAGAAAATAATGCTGAACTAGATCCTTGCCCTTTTTTTTTGGTGCAAAAACCCCAACCAAACCAAACCAAGAAGCAAACAAAATGTTACAACCAAATCCATTCCTGTAGCCATGATTTCTTTGGGAACATTCAGCTTTCCTAGTAAATCCCATATGTGTTCCTGTGACCATGGACTTAATTATCTACGTTTATATTAGCCAGTCTTCAACTGGTATATTTTGTTTGCCTCAGCCTTTTCTTAATGTTCCTTTTGTCTTTTGTTTTTAATTTTATGTGGTGTAAGAAAGAACATGATCTTGTCACATGAACAGTTCCTGTTTTACCCACAAGCTTAACCTAACCACAGAGAAACTTATGCCATGGTATAAAAGCTGCTGATGTCCCACTCAAAGTCAGCCTTGGAGAAGAGGGGCCATCACACTTCTTCTTAAGCCATCACGGGACTTCACAGGTTTGCATTCATATGTCCTGTATGGAAAAAAATTAGGTTTTTTTTTTTTTGAGGTGGAATCAACTACCTCATTGCAAACTCCGCTACTATCATCAATGAGGCTGTGCTGGAAAATTGCAGAACCAGGAGCAGTGTTTGGAGGATTCCTCTTTACTCTGCTAAACCTGTCTGCCGGGTGCCTGTTGCCAAAGCACCTTTATCCCACAAATGCTCACACACGAGAAACACAGCGTCTATTCCCAACGTGCTCTTCAGATGCTATGCCACGGCCAACAAGGTGAGAGCATCAGAGAGTTTGGAGTTCAGCACTCTGACCTCAGGGTCGAAGACAAGAAGAAGTGAGGACCGTCCTCCTAATCTCTCCATTTCAGAAGCCCCTGTCACCTCCAGGACCACCTGCAGAAAAAATACCTGCTGAATTCCAGCGGGCTAGCCCACCTGCAGCCCTACCATTAGGGAATGAATGCTCAAAGCCCTCAAAGAAAAATCTCTCTGTGTTGCCTTCGTGTTTGCCCCATGACCATTATAAATTCTGTGTTCCTGCTCATTGTGCTCCCACTTTGGGAGGCTCAGTACTTCCCAATGTGGAGAGAAGTATTTCAAAACTAATAGTGCAACCAATTTTCTTGACAGACTTTGCAGGCAGCTATTGGTAAGCCTGCCAGCACTGGACTAGCACTTGAACCAGAGCAACACTCTTATGTGTTCAGAAATGAATATGATGTGACATCTAGACTTGTTTTTCTTCTAGGGATATCATGACAAATTATTCTGCTCTTGTTTATCTCAGCACAGCCTGTAAAGCCATGAAGATTATTCAAGTCACTCTGGATTTGCTGTGGGACAAAGAACGCAGGATGTGGCTAAATCCAGTGAACATATTTTTCAATCAGATTTCCATAAAATCTCTCCCCCCCCCGCCAGACGCACACAAAGAAAATAATCATAATATTGAAATAGAGCTGGTTGTGAAACTTCCTTTTGTCCTGTGAGAACTTCAGATTTCAAAAGTTTTCCTGTCAAAACTTGACAATTTTTGCAGTCCAGTAATCTGTGAAAAATTCAAGATGGGTCATTTGAGATATTTTTGGTCTTTTAGGTCCCTTTAAAAAATAAAATAAAAATAGACTAATAAGAACATTAAAGGAGGAGCCATTTCCAAGCAAAATTAAAACATTTTCTCCAAAAACCTCAAAGCTGTATACAACAACTTCAAAAAGCCCCTTTTCTTTTCTTTTTTTTAATAGCAATTTTTTAACAACCTGAATGAAATGGCTGTAGCTTGGTGAATCGGGGCTCTTTCTAGGAAGAAAGTGTTAGCAGAAAATTCTCAGCCAATTCTAATCCACAAATTCCATCGTTCCTCATTTCCTGAACAAGCAAGTGTGAGGAGGAGGAAAGAGAGAGAAAAATGCACCAAGGGTTGCCAATGACATGAAAAGTGCCAGTTTTAGGCTCTTTCTTTTTTTCTCCAGTGACCTCATCTACTCCTGAGAGCCCCTAGCCCCACTCTCAGCTGCTCCGCAAGGGAAGGGGAGTGGGAACAACAAGGACAGACTCTACACCTGGACAGAAGCAGGTCTGCTTGGGCATCTTATGGAGAAGGAGTTGTGTGACAGGCAATTAGTAAGTTGCCCTCTTCTACAAGAATTTAGCAGGGAACAGAACCTCGCCTGGCATCTAGATTAACAGCCTGAGCACAACAGCAGCCATCCTCTGCAATTCCTCTTCACTCACTGAGCATGTTGCTGGGATAGCATTATTTATATTGGAAAGTAGTTGTCGCCCCTTTCCCCTCCTTGTTTTTATAGGTTTGTCTGATTCCTAGCCCAATCTACTTAAAATGCCCTCCCCAAACCCAGTAGGAACTTTATTATTAAGCAGTTTTTGAGAAAATTTGAGACATGTTGAAAAATTCAATTATTTCAGTGATTTTTCTCTAAAATGCATGTAAGATCCTAGCTACTAACCAGGCTGGATTCCTTCATAAAACTGTTGGATTTCCACTTCTGAGGACCCCGTCATGTGGTCTGTCCCAGAATGGGGAATCCAGGATTTTCAGACCACTTAGACACACTGTGGTGGAGATGGTTGTCTGTATCTTGGGAACTCAATCACAGGGAGTTTTGTTAACCCGTCTGTCAATATTTCTGGTCTCTTCTGCTAAATGGAGAGAATTTTCCTCAGTTGATCAAAGGCTCTTTAGATGTCCAAACTGTGTGTTAAATGCAGGAGCAGGCTGCCCATCCGTACGGAGGTAGCTCAAGGTGCAACATGAGAAATCAGGAAGGAAATGACTCCATTGGTGGTGGGATAGAACCCAACCCACACACCCTCCAACAGAAGTTCAGATTTTCCAAGTTTCTTTTCCTGGAAAGCTCAATTCAGAGGCTGGTTGAAAAATAGTCTTGTTTGCGTTCATGTTCAATTTAAACTAGGTTTTTACCCAATGCTGGAAATTTTCTACATTGGACAAGTGTCATCGTAGAGAACTTCTAGCTCTTTTGCTCAAGTATTTTATCCCATTGAGAAGATGACAGAAATTATATCAGCAGAGAATAAAACCAGGGACTTTGATAATTAGTTATCTAAAACCTATCCCCAACAATTAATATGCCATAGAAATCATTTAGTTACAGATTTGAAAGACGAAAACGCCTGTACATTAATTCCTGCTTGGTTTATAAGTTCACATCTGACACTAAAAGAGTCCTTGTGTGCGGTAAGAAAATGACCGAATCTGTCCACATGATAATAACAGCAGGTGAAACCCACATAAATGCACCTGGAGTGAAAGTTAGGGACGTAGGCTGATGCTGACAAGGAGGAAGCTGCATCTCCAGAGCGTGATTCAAACCTTGTTGGGTAAAGTAGTGTCAGGGAGAGGAGCAACTGCTGAAATCTCAGCTGTGCTATCAGGGTCATGCTCCTTACCTTGGCCCTTTTATTTAGACTACAGAGAACTTGTCCTGCAGACATACATTAATAGCTCTTTTTTCTCCTAATGTCTGACCAAATCAAGGGAAAGTACCTAATTTCGCATGAATTTTTTAAAAATATTTTTATCAAATACTCCTAAGAACGAGTACAAACCCAGGGTTTTTCAGTCTCTGTTCCATTGTGGATGTAAGAACACACCACTGTAAGTACGTTTGATGGAGGGTCTGAATCTGGAAATTGAAAACTTTAAGGTAGCCATTTACCCCAAGTGAGCTGCTTTGTGATGG
This sequence comes from Haliaeetus leucocephalus, assembly GCF_000737465.1. Classification (NCBI taxonomy): domain Eukaryota; kingdom Metazoa; phylum Chordata; class Aves; order Accipitriformes; family Accipitridae; genus Haliaeetus; species Haliaeetus leucocephalus. Next base: position 28,156,357 of record NW_010972436.1, on the reverse strand, counting down.
CTGCTCTCTTCCGTCAGATAACTGCAAGATTCTTTAAGGTAAGGAAACCCTCAGTGAACGAAATCCAAGCTGCTTTGCCTTTTCTGTAGGGCAGGAGCCTCACAAAGCGCTTAGCTCATCCTGAGTCAGGACTTAAGCCTGGAAGGAGGCAAAACCTGTGGGCTGTTAGGACGAGGGAACCTGGAAACGGCCTTTCGCTGTCAGAGTTCAGTCATTCGTGTTAACCCAAGGTTTCCCCGAAGGCTGCAGAACAAATTCCTTCTGTGCAGAAAGTGCTCGGGCTGCAAAGGAAAGCGCTAATCCAGAAGTTCAAAGCCTGTGTGAGGAAATATAATGCTTCCTCCAGAGACTTTTCAGGGGAGAGTGGTTGACCACAAGAAAATAAAGGCTTCTGCAGCTGATCATAAGCCTGGGCGAGAGGGCTGTTGAGGAGGCACCTAGGAATGACTGCCATTCCAGTTTATGACTCAGCAGGGAGGGAGCAGCCCAGGCCAGCTTTTGGGAGATGCCTGGGCTGTCTGCCGCCTCGCAGACCACGGGAATCCTGCAGGGAAACAAAGGGGAGACAGAGGAGTGCGGGGACTGTGGGAATTCAAGGCACTGTGGGTCCTGACGGTGGCTGGATTGACACAAGTGCCGTGTAGGCGTGATGGTGCCCGCTGGGAGCGGAGACCTGAGCTCTAGTCCAAGAGTGCTGTGTCATGTAAAGGTAAGGCACTTTGATTTTCTTCCTCTTCCTGGTATTTCAAGACAGAAAGAGCTTGTGGGCATGAGTTGCCTTGATCTCCTTCTGTATAGTGTCTATTTCAGTGAATCTGAATTTCCTCTGGATTTTCCCACATGAGTGGGAAACCCTACGGATACAAACCTAGAGCTCATCCCATTAAGAGAACTTCAGGGTTCATTTATAGCTCCAGTAGCTTCAGAGGGGTTTTCTCTAAGCACCACCACCCTTCCTAACACAGACAGAGCTCGGGACTGAGAATTCAAATGTAACATAAGTTCCTTAAAACCAAAAAACTTTAACTCACCTAGATGTGTTCACTCAATTTTGGATCTTCTCTGAACTGAGATTTTTCTTGGGTAACTGCTATCGCATCAGAGTGCTGTTGTGTTTGAAAGCACTAAACTGTATGTAACATCAGAATAGAATCATAACAACAAATGTCAGGATGAGGCTTTGAGAAATAACCTACCTCACCATTTTTTTCCTCCTTCCAGAATAGGATGAACCCTACCTACAACATGCTGGATATGTGGTTTCTAACTTGCTAAAACCTTCTGTTCGTAGAAGTTTCCCAACAAACTTTGACATGTCTACATTGGACAGATGAATCCAGCCCTTGGCTGTTTGAGAAGTATGGTAATACTGTTTAGGAATGTTTTGAGTTCACTTTTTTTTTGGCCTCAAAAAGGTGGTTGTGTTGAAATGGAACATTTTCTTAGGAATGTAAAGGTCCCGGTGAAGCTTTCTTCATGGAAGGTTTTTCCAGCTGAATTTCACAGCACAGTGGAAGTACAAGATTTCCCCCCAAGAACAGACATTTCTTGCCTGTCAGGGATCTCAGTCATTTTCTGTGTAAGTCATCCCCACGCAGGCTCTTCCTCTGCCTAATTCAGTGAATTACTTGCAATTGAATCTCTTGTGACTTGGGTGAATATTTTATCTACCAACCTGTTGCCTCCTTTTGGCCAATTTTCCTGTGTTGTTTTGTACTGTTCCTTCTCCTGTTTTAGCTTTCCTAAATAGAGACTTGGTTTAAACTCAACATGGACTGAACATCAAAGGAATGTCCTTCCCTTTCCTAAATAATGTATTTAGCTTTAATACAACACGAACAAGGCTGACAGCATGTGGCTTTTGGAACACGAGTCACACCACCTCCAAAACAATTTGTGATGTCCCCTTTGGGATTACGCAGGTTGGTCATGTGTTGGCTTGAAGTCTCGGCTGAAATTGTTTTAGCTCAATTGAAATCATCTTTCCAAATGTATTTACTGAGAGCGAGATCCATGAAGTGCAAACACCCCAGGCCTAATGGTGCATGGAAAATAGAAAACACAACTCCTACTCATTTGCTGTGATAAATGATCACCCCTGAATCCTAATGGCCATGGCAGTCTATCAACGTGTTCAGCTCCTACCCAGCACCAGGTGAATGGTGGTGGTGGGTGAGTGTGGAGCTCAAATTATATTGCTGATTTTGGCAGGGCCTGGATAATTTAACAAGCCTGATTAGATACTAAATAAATATTGGCTTTGCAATATGCTCACCAGTGTTTAACTTGGATAAAAGAGGCCGCAAATACTGTTGCACTGGGTGATCTGGCAACAGGTACAAACACTTTAAAAGATCCATTCAGACTGTGACAAAAGTGTTTGAGAAGGAAATTTTGGTGGAATCATGTTTTGCCCTAATGAAAACCCTCTGTTCTGCAGAACCGAAGAAAATCAGCTCGCTCTTCCCCTCATTACTTCAATTCGCATGTTACAGTAATTTGAAGGTAAACTGGTTTTGTGAAAAAATGAAGTCCCCCAACAGACCCTGGATGACAGGTTAACAGCTATGGACAATTTCACGGTGATGCAGAGAATTTCATGATCCTACTTATATTGCAAGGAAATGCAAAAATTAAGATATCATCAGTAATGAGACTTAGGAGACTTGTCAGCTGCAGTCCCTTTGTGTGAGTCCCAGCATCCTGCAGATGAGCTCACTTCTTTTAATGTCATATTCATTGGCTTTGGTAAAGTTTTCAATGCTGAAGATAAAACTCAGCACGTCTGGCTGCATGCATACAGTCTTTTTTTATCATTTGAGGTGCCTGTAAGTTATCTCAGATGCAGGAGTGGCAGATAGGATAGAAGATGTAAGGGAGAACCAACACTTTTTGGAGCAGTAAATAGAAGAAAGGTACTTCAAGGTATTTAAGATACCTTAAGGCCTTTAAAATGTCCCATCTTTAGGCAACTGAATCCTGCTCTGTGCGTCTCCACTTGAGCTGGGTGTTTATTACAGTTTACCAATATTTAGCCAATATTGCAAGACAGCCTAAGAGCACTTTCTAGGAACCACATTTGGGTAAACTCAGGACCAATTGGAGAAAGTCTGGGGAGGAATTACTGGAAAGATCAGAAGTTAAGAAAAAATGATGAGGTCAGACCAAAGGAGACAGGGCTTTTAATCTAGAGAGTCTGAGGGAACAGGCAAAAGTTTTTTTCACAGAAGAAGAAAATAATCGGCTTTCCAGATATATGGGTAGATCAGACATAAAGTCCTGAACATCAAATTCAGCCAGTTTAAGTGGGTGTAGAAATAATGATAAAATTATTATTATAATTTATTATTATCATTATCATTACTATTATTATTATTAAATAAAATGCCCACACAGCACCTACACAACAGTAAAGGTAAGAAAGATCTGGAACTACCTACCTGGACAGGAGGAGGTAGTGTTTCTTTGTCAGCGTATTTAGAAGCTAGCTGGACAGTCAAGGAAAGTATGATTGGAAATGTTTCTGCCTTTAGTCTTGTAAGGACTCCTCCAGCTCTGTTAATATCTGATTCTCTGTCCCCTGGCAGATAGCATAGGACCGCTCTTTACAAGCGTAAATCAGCATTGTTCAATCCTATCAACAGTGTTGTGCTAATATACTTCCACCATAGGTTTGTTCTCAAGATTTTCCATATAATGACAGCCAAGACGAGACAGCTTGTGTGCATTCTTTAACTACACATAGATGCTTTCACTTACAAGTTTTATTTCGTTACTCAATGAAGAGGTGCTGTTTTATCTTCCTATTTTCTCAAAGGCCCACAAAAAGTGAGTAAACCAGATCTTCCACCGGCATCAAGCTGCGTGGCCATTCTGCCTTACAGAAAAGAGTTCAGACTTCTCTCAGAAGCAGCACTTGCTCACCAAGACTTTAACATGATGAAGATTTCTATTTCAATCACCTTTTCCCTATTCTAGATTTTGAATTCATTTCAATGCTTTTTTTGCAGCTTCTTTGAGCCATCCCCCATGCCAGTATAAATCACAATGAATTTGAGTGGAACTACATCCAGTTAGACCAGCAAAACTTTTAGCACACCACCCTGCCCAATCAATTTTAATTCCACCTATCCACAAGGGGAATGTCAGTCAACAAACCTGTGCATCAATGTACTTGTTGTTTCAAACCTCCCCAAAATTTATGTTCCCTCAGGGCTGTGCAATGTAGCACTTTATCCCTGCTCCCAGCAGTGAGCAAACCAGACCCACAGCACCCTGGGTGCTTGTCAGCATTTAATCCTGCCAAACTAAAATCTCACTCTGGTTAATTAGGTGCTGTTCCAGGTGCTTGGTAACCATTTTCTTAGGCTAGCCCCTCCAAGATCAAGAAATGAAGGGGGAGGCTTCTCCCCTCCCTCATCTCATCTCTGAGCTCCTCTAGTTTATTAGCTCTAGTCCACGAGGACCGACCGAGTACAAGCTGAAGAGATGTGTGTGCTTCCACTCCCCACGGCATCATAAATTATATGGGGTAAAGCATTACCTAATTCATTTAACTTGTCATGTTTTGCTCCCCTCAGAGGAAAACTCAATGATTTTAAGAGCAAATGTTTGGGGCTGTGATGGTGGAGGTTTTGTGTTAAACTGGGAAAAAAACTAAGTGAGATTGAAGGGAGAGCCGGCCATCAGGTAGGTCTCAGAAACTTGAGGTTCAGTAGTTTCTCTCTTACCCTGGAGAAGACCTACATGGATGTTGTAGCTGACAATGCCAGATTTATGCCAAATGGGGTCACATATAATGTTAACGTTCATATCTCCACTGAATACTTGTACGAAATTATACGTACAACTGTGTGTTTGTGTCCACATCCTCACACAAGCATTAGGCGTTTCTTTAGCAATTTTGTCTCCTTTAATCATGCAATTCAAAGTGTTATTTTGTCATATTCAGCTTTTTAAAGGTCAAAGTGGATAAAGCAACTGAGCTAGCACCTTTCGTAGTTCAATATAATGTAGTTATGTTGACCTCCTGTTTTTCCAAATGAGGGACTTGTCTTGTAGTCTTCACTTCCTTTGTTGTCACTATATGCACATATATATTTTTGGAGTCAAATGTATGTACACACATAGAGTTGTAAGAGTGGAAGCCTAGCTCAAGACTGAGTTAAAACGCCCTTCCAATACTTTCCACTTAAACTGAAGTAGACAGAACCTCAGATAAGATGCCTTCCACTCTGTCTTGTACAAACATGAGCGGTAGATTATAGAAACTTTGGTGGACATCTACTTCTATAACCCAGCAGCTATCATATGGTGTGAAGTCCCCATCCATAGTGGGTGTGGATTACAGTCACAAAAGCCAACACAGGAGTTCATGTTGAAGGGACTCACACCTTTACTTCTGCAGTCTAGCTCAGCACCACGCTGGTGGTCCTCATGCTGTACTCATTACCCCATGCACCAATCTCAACCCTTGGCTAGATATAAACTTTATTGTTTACTTCAAATACAACGGTCTTGACCTTTTGCTGGAGTAATTTGGTGTAAATTAACATCTGTGGAGTTATACCAAATCATGCCAGCTTCTGAAATGTCTCCTAACGGTCAAGAATGACGGGCTATCGGTTCACACTCAGAGATATCATGGAGGCCTCCAGATGTAAGTGTTGCCTTCTTGATAAGGAATGTAGAAATGCTCATACCTGAAATTTGGCTTGTCAGCTTTGGAGACAGGGATTGAACTCTTCAGAGGATTGTGCAGTTGTTATTCTCCCGTATTTTCAATTAAATATTTTTCTTTAAGAAGAAAGAAAATATAGGTAGTGTCATGCTTGTCATAAATGCAAGAAATGATGTTGGAAGATTGTGTGTGTAAAGGTGTTGAAGATGATGTTATTAAAAGTGATACTGCAGTTAAAGAAAGCAATCTGTAGCAAGCCTCTGTATCTCAGAGGACCGTGAGTAACAAATGCATTTGCAGTTCATCACTCAGCCACATAGGATATGTTTAAAAATAGATCTCAGTATAGATGTGTATATAGTCTAATCCTCTTTACGCTTCCTTCTATACCATCTAATCTTTTCAAGCAAAGGACTCCAGGCATTTTCTGGAAGGATGCTGGGGAGTCATGCTAAGCATTTGGCAGGATGGGAAGCAGTTCATCTCGTTATAAAAGAAGAATTAAAAATAGGACTTGTAATCTGTCTTAGGGGAGGCCAATACAGAATGGGTCACTCCTGTTATGGAAGGCATGCTTGCTGTTTGTACTCCACATTAAGCAGTTGGAGGCTCTGTCCCATGACTTTTAAATCTTACCTTCCAAAGGCAGGTACAGAGGAGAAACCATAATATAGGAAGGCCATTGTATTACACTAATAAACCTTCTACATCAGGACGGTTTTTACCACCTGCCATCCTCCTCATCTGCAAAACCCTTTTCTCTAGCTTTTGCAGCTCACCATCCATTTTACTTCATCACACCATGGTCATGCCTATGATTTCATGGTGACATGAAGCCTTCCTCTGCAAAGATCTGCTTTGTACCCCTTCAGAAGCTGTGACACAGCTGACAGTCTTTCTGTAAAACCCTCAAAACCAGAAGCTCATACACAAACCCTAAATTTCCCAGCATCTAGCTGTAGGCAGACTCCTCTCCCCCCCAGCTTCTCAGTTGCACACAACCTCACTTGTGCCTGACCCTTCTTTCTGGGATGCTCAGGGGAAAAGCTGTGAAAAAGAAAGGCCCAAAGGGTACAATGTGTTTTTATTTGTGTGTAATTCATGACCCTGTTCCCATGGGCTCTGCTACAGCACAACTTAAGCCTTTCCCACTGATAGTGAAAATCCTACTGAAGTCTTAAAACCAGTCACAAGACACCGGGCTTTCCTGGCACTCCCACGTTTGGTGGCAGCTCTGCATTGAGGCAGAAAGAACCATCCTACTTGAGATAACGTAGTGGGTGGGGTTGGAGTAACTCAAGAGCCTGTATTTCCTCATTTGTCACGAAACTCCCTCCTCTCCCCTCAGTCCCCTATCCTGCAGCCAACACTTGATTTTTTATTGCTGGGCTGGTTGTCATGGAAACAACCTAAAAAGAGGTAAGGGAATGTTGCAAGTCTAAATATAAGCAAAGCATTGAAAGAACTTAGGCTTAGGACTCCCTTGTGGCTGCCCTCAGAGCTCGTATAGCACTGCTGCTGAAATGGGACCCAAGGAGGGTGTTCAGCTGCAGGAGGCCACCGTGATTTACAATTACGGGGACAAACGACTAGAAAATGGCTTACGTGGTTTTAGAGAACTTCCAGTCTGATAGGCACAAAGTGGGTGGCAAGGTCCCATGGAGAGGAAGAATTTTTTATTTTGTATTTGTTTGCTACAGATGAAAGTAGAACCCGTGTTCATTGTTCGATGAGATGGTCTCTCAGGATGGTTCACAGCACAGCCGCATCGTTGCCAACACAAGTCACGTTGCCCTTCCTAATGCCACAGAGTAAGTGTAAGACCTTTACAACAGAAAAATGAAATTACGTTCCTTGGGAAGAAAGCGGGAAGGAGAGTCTACAGGACTCTTGTCCCAGGGAATATGTGAAAGAGAAGCGTCCTGATGGTCTTGTGGGCTTCTTTTCCCTCTGGGTAATCTCTGTCAGCCAAACTGGATACAGAATGTCCTAAATAAAAATAAAGATTAGGGATTAGGATGATAATGATGCAAAAAGTCCTTCCCCAAAAGGTTTTAAGCAGCAAATGAGGGTGAATGCTGGAATAAGAATTTAGCTCATGACAAAAGGGTGTGACAGCAGAGCATGGCTCCATTAATGAATATGAATCTGAATCTTCTGATGCTCTCAGGCATTAAGCAGAGGTCAACTGTTCTGAGATGCCCCAGAAGAGGGCAATCATGTACACACAATCTAGCACAAGGCAGCAGCTCACTTCTGCTTGAGCTGTTTACCATCTTGAAGAACCTAACAATTTCCAAGATACTGAGTTGAAATCTCCCTTTGGCTCTGAAATGTCAAGAGTGTTTGAGCGAGTCCATAGCTGGTGTTGGTGGTGGCCACTTCTGAAGGTAAAGATATAATTTTTTTTTAACCTATATCATGTCGTGTAGGTTAAAATTCTCCTGGTGAGGTCATCTTAACATGCTAGTGATGCTCAGTGAAGTATCTGAGTATACCTAGTGGAGTTGGTATTTAAACCCTGCTCTGGAGGGGACTGCAGATACCACTACTAGCCATATACATAGGAAGAAGCTTAGTTCCTGGAAAAAGCATGTATCTTGATGCAGGACAGGTGCCACACTTGTGATTTCAACATTCCCTAAGGTTATGTCTACACTGTGTAGCACGGGCCAGATGTGTCCAGCTGTTCTGCTTTGTTCAAGAAGTTTTCTGGACTCACTGGTGTAATGTAAAAGATTAAAATCACAAGCCTAACTACTGGAAGATGAAGGTTAATTGTCTGGCTTGTCTGTATGTCTTCCCAGGACAGAAGAGTGCCAGCAGCCAGAAATCAGGAAGAAGGAAGTACAGAATGGCGGCAAAAGTTTTCTCTTCTCAAGGCCTGTATCCTCAAGGAGAACAAGGTGGTGTAGGGTTTATCTCTTTACCTGGTCACTGCAGAGCTACCAAAGGTGCAGGGCATGTGTTTATGTGGCCATGTGTGTATCTGCAGTGTAGACAGTTGTTATGTGCTGTCCCAGTTTCAACTTAAATTTCCAGGCGGATGGGTCTTTACATGTCTCATAAGTCTTTCAGATGAAGAAGACATCTTAAAAATAAGGCTCCAGGGAACAGAATGTGTTTTCTGAGAGACCTCAAATATTTTGGTGCTAAGGTGACGGGTGTCCTGTGCGTGTTTGGGGGATCTTCTCCAGTATCACAGTGGAAGACGCGCCAGGCAGCATCTGCCTCACTTCCCAAATTACTGCCCTTCTCAAGTAGCAGAGCTGTTGCCCTCGAGCACATGGACTAGAGAGAAAGAGGCTTCCCTTACATTCTGTGTTTTTCCAGGACTTCTCGCTCCAGTCTGTGCTCCCTGGGGTCAAATCTTCATTGGCATTACAACACCTAGCAGTTAGGTACTGTTTCATGATGCAACCAAATCCCTGTTGGAGCAGAAGCTTTAACCCCCCACTTTGGGGAGTGTGGGAGTATTGGAGGGATCTTCAAATCTCTGCTCCGTTGTAGGAATTATGTACTATGAGGCCATAGAGGCCACTGGTTGGCATCCTCCCTGGAGAGATGAATTCATGATCCCACCATTGTTTTTCTCTTGAGACTGGGTGCTTACACCACTCATACCTCCTTCTAGCAGCTGGCCAGGTTTTGGTTTATGCACACTGTTTTGTGTTGAAAGAAATGGACCATATGACTGAGAAAGGCATCCTTGACTATTTGAAATGCCATATTACTTCAGTCACAAGCAGCCCGCTGAGCAGCTCCCAGTTTGTGGACAGCACAGGGTTCAAGTGGTCAAGTGAAATGCAATAGTCCACCATGTGAGAAGCCGAGAAGGAGCTCTGAGGGTATTAATGATGTCTCAGTGGTGGATTTAGGCACCTAAAAACCAGCAGGGCCATTGGCCATAGGAGCTAAAACTCAAGCATTCTTCAGGGCTGTGTTCATCAGGACTGTGACCAGCCATCCTGGCTTTGGAGCTGGATCTTGGGGGTCAGCTCTTCTGGTCAGAGCCACACACAGTGTCAAAAGTATTATTTTTTCCCCAGTTAGGCAAGCTGCCCAGACTGCGCCCTCATTTATCCCGTAATAACCTTGCAACATTAGCAAGTGTCTCCATGGGGATCTGAGGACATTTAGCACCTCTCAGAGGGGACTGAGACTTTGCCAGGCCTGGCCCTAAAGCTTTATTTTTCTACCAGAAACCCTTTTTGCAAACGGTTTGCGGAAGCTGTCAGTAACCCTGATGGGCTGAAGGTTGTTAGCGATTTGGTTTAACAGCTCCTTGTGGTTATTTTTTTCCTCTGCCCCTTAATTGAAGTGGAAAACAGAAATTCCTGTCAGCATGTGTGCATCTGCTTCTGAAATCTGCCAGCAACATCACATGGCATTCATCATGTCTTGCAGACCGGCGGATCCCTGAAGCCTTTCCCAGAAGCTCTTTTTGGTGAAGGATGGTACAGGCACTTCTGCAAGTCCCCCTCCTTACAAAGATCTACAGGACGCTGTGGTAGCAATTAGGAAAGAAATTGTGGGAAGAAAGATCTTCTGAGGTCACAGCAGGATTTATAAGGGTATTTTTTTCCCAGGCTCAAAATAGATAATTTCTATAAACTCTGCAAAACAACTAATGTGAGGTCTTGTGACTATTGGATAGCTCTCAGGAGATGTCTGTCTTTGCCATGAACCTGCTGAATGGTCTTCAGTGACTCATTTTGCATCCCTGGGCCTCCGTTTCACCATCTATAAATTAAGGGTAATGGTAACGATTTCCTTTCCAGTGTTTTGAGAAGCATTCGCAATACAATTCAATACACAAGACCATTGGCAACTGCTGTGATTCTCTCCCCTCTCCAAATGCATAACTGCGTGCTTTTCATTTAAAGTGCCTGCAGCAAAGTGTGGAAAACAATATGGTCTGTGTAGTGCTTTCCAGAGGGGAAAGAGGGGGAAGAAATAAGAAAAGGAAAGAGAGCTCCAAGAGATGATATTTGGAGTTGCTCAGCTGTGTTTCTAATGTTGTGTCTCAGATGCTGGTCAGGTTCCAGATGCTGAAGTTCCTTCCAACCCTATCTGGAAGGGAGAAAAGCCACTGTCAATAAACACATTTGGGGTACTTTTCTCTTAATGAATTTGGAGAGAACCTCTTCTTTATTTTGTCAGGGAAGTTTTCAAGCAAGCCAGCTACAAGATGCAGCTGCGGTCGGGTGTGTGCACGCCTGATCTCTAAAGGAAAAGCTTTCTCTGGGAGCTTTGTGTAAGCTGGAAGACCTCTTCTGTACATGGTGTGTAGACCCAGCTGCTATATTCTCTGAGTTAGGAGAATGCAACGTGGGTCAAATAACAGGTAAGATGCTGGCACAAGAGGTTATGTGCTAAAGGAATGGCCACGCTCTGAGGGTGCGAGTCATGCCATCCATGAAGAAGGCAACTTATCTGTGAGGGCAACCATGGTCTGTGTCCATTTTTGTGAACATGCTTGCCAAGGGCAGTGGGTGGCACTCTGGAGACTGAGAGAAGATGAAGCATGGTTAGAGGACACGCAATGCAAACTCGACTGAGGGAGCTTGAACTGGTAGCTTGCTGATGTAGGTGAGGCTTACACAGGATGACTCTCGTGCAATTATCAGATTTGGATTATCCCAGTTCGGACTATCTTAAGGCTGCTCCAATTTATGGACTGTCACTGTGATCTAAAGGAGAGTCATCCAAGGGAAACCTTTGAAAAACAATGTCATCAGAGCCTTCCCTGGCATTGACTTTATTTTGGGGGCTTAGATCTTGGCTGTGCTAAAGCCAGTGAGGGGTTTTACTATTGGCTTCAGAGTGGTTAGGCCATAGGGTCTCTCCTTGAGGAAGTTTCCAAGCTAGAACACAAAACAGAACAGTAATGCAAAGGAGCTGCTGTTTTCTATAATTGCCTTCATTGCTGACGTTCTATTTTTCTTCAGTCAATCAACTCCTGCCTTAATTACACTTTAGAGAGCCTATGGACACCAGTATTTGCAGGCCTGATTCCCAGAAGCATTTACAAACCTGCCTTGTTTTTAAATGGACTGAATTGTGTGGCCTGTTAAAATAAATGCACTTGTCAAATCCCTTTCTTCAACAGCCTTGCCTTACACCTTGCCTTGACAGTGTAATAATGTCTGTAAAAACAACCTAAAGGCCACTTTCTACCTACAGCCACTCCTCAGTCCTCAAATAAATGGCAAGAAGGGGGCAGGGGAGTGAGAAATAATAAGCCTGCACTCTGGGATATTGTCGCAGGGCTGAGACTGTTTGGTATCACCCACAAAGACTGGTGAGACTAGAACTATATGCACTTGAGAAAACGCCAGGGGAAAAGAAGCTAAGAGGAATTGATGGAAATAGTCCACGCAGATTATTAAGGGGAGAGGAGAACCATGTGCTCTCTTGCTGTTGTCAGATTTGGGGCTCTGGGATGGATGGGCTGCTTGGCACCTGATGGATTCCCTGAGTGATGTGCTTTGTGTAGAAGTTGGATGTGTCTGTCTGGTCCAGAAGATGTAGTTTACAGCTTCTCAGCAGCTCAGGCAACACTGAGCTTTCACATGCTGGGATGAAGGGAGGGCACCAGGCAGCTCCTGACATGGGAAAGGAGAGTTTGAAAATGGAGGTTGGACAGAGCTGGCAGGAGATCCCAGGCATCTCAGCCTTTCTACTCCTGCAGAGAGAGGTCCCTGGACACTGATGCCCACACTCTCCTGTTGCTCCATCCATGGCAGAAACAACCAGGCTGCTTCTGAGGGCTTGCATATAGGCAAAGGAGGCAGTGGAGCACAGCCGTTTTGCTGTTGCCCTGCTGCTCCCTGCCACTTTAGCAATAGCCTCACTCTACACGCCAGGAAAACATGGATACTACATGGAACACAGTCTTGGCTTGTGCTTGTAGCTAGGGCCAGCCAGAAATCAAGCTAGAGTATGGTTACCCCTAGCATAAGTGAGCAAGTTATGCAAAGAGACAGAAGAACCATCCCTTGGAGTGGTGTTACAAACTCATTTTCCCAGACTCTTGGGACCTGTTGATTTTCCAGATTGCTGATGACCCTTCTCTCCTCTGTCTTGCTGTTTGTTTGCATTAGCTCCATAGGAGAGAGACGTAGGTATCTAAATGTCTTAATGAACACCTCATGATGTTTGACTTCTGCTGTGACTTTGTGTCAGCATACGTAGGGTCCACATACTCTGGGGTGGGAGTCTCCACTCCCTGTTTCATGGAACTGTTTCGTATTGGTTGTAAGAGTCTATGGAGCTCTCCGATGTCATCATGACTTCACTGCACTAGATGCCATACAAAATGAGAGGAGGAGGGATCAGTGTCTTCATGTTTAGGGAGGCTTAATACAGGTAGAAAGGGATGACACCTACAAATAGCAGAGTGAGGGATTTACTTAACTTCGAGAGTTTTGGGAGACATTTATGGCAGAGCCATGCTTTGAACTTGCATGCCTTCATGTGTAAGAAACTGCTTTAAGTGCAAGACTTGAAACAGGGAGGTTGGAGAGCATGTCATTAGACCATGGTAAAAGGCTATCACATGTATTAAAGTGCTAACATTACTTTGGTTATCTTCTGGAGTCACCAGTCCTGCTGTACCTTGGTTCACAGCACACATGACACCCCAGTGAGGTTGTGCTACATGTCCTTCCGTGCCTCATCCATGCAGTGCATGAGTTTCTACAGACCCTCTCCTTCCACCTTGCCCCTTTATCCCTGGCCTTGCAGGGGAGGTCAGACTGCATCAGGATCTTCCCCATAGAGGGTTCATGCCAAGAACAAGCCTATTGGGGATCTCAGAAGCATGGGATGACCAGTGGAAGGCCTCAGCCCTGCAGTGGGTGTGGGTATGTCCCACATCCCTTGCTATCCCATCAACAGAGAACAGGAGGGCTCACTTGCAGGGAGGTCTCCTTGCTGGATGGTCTGTGTCCCAGGGCTGTGCTGTGCTCATGCTGCCTGTATGCTGCTGCGCGTTGACCATCTGGTTCCCCAACAGCCTCATTTGGACCTTGCCTCAGAGGCACCCAATGCTGAAGGGCCTCTCCGGAGGTTCAAGACTGTGCTCTGGGGCAGGGTGGCACTAGCAGTGACCAGTTGTCCTGTAGCCCTCTCCTTCAGTAAATCCCCAAGAGCTTTATATGGGAGAACTGAGTCTTCACAACAGCGATGGAGAAACTGGAACAGAGAGACGACATGAGTTGTCCAAGCTAATTTAGCATGCTGGTAGCAAAGACAGAAAAAAGTCTATTTTCTCCTGCATCCTAGTCAGATGGAGCTGAGTGCTTAAATCCCATGCTATTGTCTCCTCTCTAATGCAGCTGTAATGTAAAGGAAGACGGGCAGAACTCTGGGGAGTCAGCGTGAGCTATACTTATACTCCCCCAGTCCAGGATCAGATTTACTCTGGGACCTGCCCAGCTATCAGCTTCTGGATTTGAAGCCTTCTCTTGTGCCCCTTCAAGAAAGAGGCACAAAGATTTGCCACTCGCACGCCTCCTGGTGCAGCCAAAGAGTTAAATCACTTCCCATCACTGAGTGGGGTAGAGAAACAACTTTTCCTACTGCATCCGCAACTGCCAACAGAACTCAGTGACAGCTTTATAAATCACACCTGAAGCAAATAAAAATGCTGTGTTCAAAATGAGCCCTTATCTCTTCTTGTTTGCGTTTGGCTATTTTGTTTCTAAAGGTCACGGGTGGAAGCAGAAGGAGCCGTCACGGGGTGATGTATGTTGCCTTTGGCACTGGGTGACTAATTTGCTGTTAGGGCACAGTAACATGAAAGTGAATGGCAGAAGTGGGGCGGGGGGGTGAAGAGAAGAGGCGAGAAAAGTTCTGAAGCAAGCACACATGTTCAAGAAAAGTGAAAGGGGAAAAAAAAGAGATGCATCTGTGTAGCCTCCAAAATCCATGCAGCTGTTGAGGAAAAATGGGAAGGACAGGTGAAAAACAAGGATTTCAGCCAGCTTGTGTCTTATTTTTAGGTAAATGATGGAGACTCACTTTCTTTTGTGTCCAGGAGGGGAAGGTTCCCTGGTATCTCTCAGATGCCATCTTAATCTAGTTTGGACACTTGCTGCACACCTTATCAGGGGTCACTGTAATAAAAATGCCATATTTACTCATGCAATCACTGACCTCTCAGCCTGGAAAGGAGGTGGGAAGTGGGAGAGGAGCTATTACAGAGCAGCAACTATTACACTTGTTCATAAGGTAATAAGAGTTCAGACCAGAGAATTTCCCTCAACATTTGTGCAATGCCTCTAAAAACTTCGTCTGGGCTGGGTCATCACTTTTGGAAGGTCATTGGATGATGCAAAACCCACTTGCCCTTGGGGAAATTGTTTTAGTGGTTAATAGCCCAGACTCCAAAAAAATCAGGGGTTTAGCTGAACTGGAATATGCTGAACTTTAGCTCTGTGTCATTGGATCCCATTATGTCTCCTGATAAACTACAGCATCTGCCTGTGGTTGGACAACAGCAACACAGGGCAAAATCTCAGCAACCACGTCCCTCCTAACTTGTCTGAAATAGAAATGATATTTACAGTTCTTAGCAGTGATTTGTCTAAAAAGTGGCTTACTTCATTAAAAAAAAAAAAATCTCTGGGCACATTAGTGAAAATGGATTTTGTCCTGGTACAAGTACTCTGTTCCTCTCTGAGCTTGGTATCTTACAAACACACACTCAGAGAGCACATCAGTTGCCCTGAACTGCAAAAAATGCCTAATACATAATGACTTGTATTTTTTGAGATCCCTCTGTGGCAAAAATCCTTTTCCCTATTCAAAGAAAAAGCACAAAACCCCAATTTGCCTAAGGTTCCCTGGCAAATCCTGGTGTTGAAGCGATCATGCAAGCACAAGCAAGACCATTTTAATGTATGTCAAATTGGGCACCACAAACCTTAGTCACCTGAGAAAATTTAAGCCAATTCTTGTCCAGCTCAGGAACTCAAAGCACTTTGAAAACACGAAGGAATTAAACCACATGTCCTGTCTGAGGTAGGTGAAGTATTTTTATCCCCATTTTACGGCTGGGTAGACTCAGACAGCGAGAGGTTAAGTGACTTGTTCAGTGTCACAGTCGGTTGAAGAATGGAAGAGGCGAAGCAACAGGCAGAGGCTGACCTGGGGCACACGTGTGTGTGTGTGTGTGCACACTTGCTCAAGAATTCCTTTCCCTATAAAGCACATAATTCCATTTCACTGGGTGCTGGTTTAAAGTACATGCCTTGTGCAAGGGGTGGGAACGGAGCCTGTGGATGAAAGAATCAAGATGAGGTCAAACAGGAACGCAAGGACAAGTTGGCACAATAGTAGCTGGATAAAAGGATTAAGGAGTCGGCTGGGTTGTAGAAACAGGAAACGCTGTCTCTTTCTGAAGCGACTGGAATTAGTTCAAAGTGCCCTGCATGGGACGTAAAAGCCCTGGGCTTTGAGGGGAGCGGGCAGGCCCAGCATACATGTTTAGATGTGACCCAGCAGAGCTAGAAGCAGGATAGATCAGTAGTTTGGGCCAAGACTCTAATACTAAGGAGCCAAAATTCAGTTCCTTGCTTCTTTTGATGCCTTCTTGGGTGACTTGAGCAAGCAACTGATGACGGAAATCATCTGCTTTCTGTTAGGAGTCTAAAATGGGCATGAATCAGCTGCCTACCCATGGCCAAAGGTCACTGGAGGTGCCAAAAAGCATGAGAGTTTGATATGGGCCTGGCAGGTACAACACAAGACTTACAGGGAACTCAGCCCTATGGAACAGCACCTGGAGGTCGTCTTAAAGCTCCATGGCCTACCAAATGGTACTAGATGCTTACTTAGGTGCCTGAACCTTCCTTTTTACTGTATGAAGACCACACAGGTCGGTGTCTCCATGTGAACTAGACCTGTCCATGTGTGTATGGCCAATTGCACTTGAGATGTCCTGATTTCCAGCTGCTGATCCACATGTTGATGGGTCCATTGTAATTTCTGCCAGCTCCATGTCAGTGTGTTGACAGGTTTTTTTCACACCAGGCACCGCTATTTAGACAAGTGGATTAAACCTCTAATCAGTACAGCGAGTGTATCCCAAATAGTGGTTCAGGTCACCCTACAGATCACCCTACACACCTACATTTGGTCTATATTGACTTTTGACTGACTCTTCAACAGCTATATGGGGAATTGTTGTGGAATGTAGCAACACAGTGGAACCTACATCCAGCTGTCTAAATTTGCAAGCTAAATGGCACTGAAAAAATTAGGTGAGTTGAATCCTACACACTTTAGAGCTCTATTAGCATTTCCAAACTTTGAAAAGGGCTTGTGGTTAATACAGCAAAAAATACAGGTGACTTCCATTCTTCATTCAGCATCTAGGTAGCTGCAGGTGCTCCAGCATTTGCTTCAGGAATATGGATTATGTCAGGCAACAATTAAAACAAATCAGTGGAGCAAGATCATTGTCTGTGCTTGGAAAGGGATTAAAGAAGGGATGACCATTAGCCTGGACAGATAACCCAGCACCCTAGTACAGGAGGACACGGAAAGCCTACTCTGTCTACAGTGATTTATTATTTGGGTCTCATACCACTCTGAAATGTTGACCAAAATAAGCTAGTCTCATAAAAATATGTTCAGTCAGTGGAACAAAAGCTATTTAAATATCTCCTACACCAGAAAAGAAACTAAATTATTAAATGCTTTCAATTAGACAAAGCAAGCAGAAAGAATATGTAATTTAGGAGCAGTGCTGAATAGCCCCTTGTTAACATGTTAGGATAAAATGACCCCTGGTGAGGGCGGAGATTTACAAAGGGGGCTGTAGGGAATGAGGCCCAAAGGTGATGTCGGTTCTCCTGCATCTCTTGTTCCTCCTGTTAACCTTTCTCCCTGACAGCACTGCGAGGCCAGAAATAGCACCAGCATCATGCAAAGAGCGCAAAATAAGGTATGGGAGAACAGAGTGGAACTCCTTTTTGTGGCTGGTGGGTCCAGGGTGTCTTTGGAGATAACTGGAGTTTGTGTATCGCTGGGTGGGTGGGATGTCCCTGATGTCCCTGGAGCTCTGGCGAGGTGTGTGCCCACCTGCTGTGGCTCCAGAGAGGAGCCACACACCTATCCTTACATCACTTAACACCCAGAAAGTATCTTCTGTACGTACACTTACATCAATGAAGGGGAAAATCTGGAATAATTTTGGGGGTATTTTAGGTATGAAACATTTAAAATTTTTGTTTTAAATAATACTTTGACGCCTAGTTAAAAACAAAAACCCACCAGCTGGCTTAAGTATGGAATAAAATCAAATCACTTCCTCTGTTTTCAGTCTAAGAATTATTTTTAGGGTAGTGCTTTTCTTTCAGCAAGGAAAGAAAATTAACAACTCATTTTTAAGTCAACTTTAAATAGTATCCCACTTTTTATTGCACTTCCTTTGCCTTGCAGCCCCTCACCCCAGTTCTATAAGCTTTGTTTTGTACTTGAAAAAAACCACCACTCCCCTCCCTTGCCAGCCCCCCCCCAGTGTAACAGAACATAGAAGAAAAAAAAAATTGCACAGATTTAGGTAAGACTAAACTGTTCTTTTCTGGGGTAATCACAGAGTCAGTGTCAGGGTCCCTTCTCACTAGCAAATCTGAGCATACAGAAGACAGAGGAGTGAAGAGGCAGATGCAGACTGCAGCATGGATGAATGGGCATCAGATGCATGGTAATTAGAAGAATAAAAAATATCAGAAGTTAGGGAACAAAGATCAAACAGGACATCCATACCAGCCTGAATCCCAGTTGCAACTCCAAGATAACTGCTGATATTTAAGCAAAACTGAGATTCTTGTGACCATGGAACCTGGTATGGAGGCAAACAGATGCTTGGAAATCCCTTCAACATTGCAGAAAAGATAATCAAGGAACACTGGAATGGAAAGCAGGAACCACAATGAAGTGAATACACTGAAGCTTTACATTCTGCCTGGCCATTGTGTTTTGGAGTTATGATCTTTACCAGATATTTAAGGGTAGAAGGAAAGATGCTATTGCACCAAGCTGAGTTTCTAAACGCCCATAAGCAACTCTTGCCTCTACTGTAGAGGCTGTGATGTGGTTCAGCATCCTGTCTGGAAAAAAGGATATGCAGTTCAGTTCTCAGATTTCAGTTCTCTTCTTCCACATCTCTTTATATTGCATACTCTTCCTAGGCAGAAAATATTTTCTCATAACACCCAAGATGCCCGTTCAGTTGGGACTTTAATTTACATGAATTATGAGTCATACTGCACACTTACAATCTGTGGTTTCCACTCCTCTTTTGTTTGATTGCTTTTTCAAAGCTATCACCGACATGAACCTGCAAATCCCAAACCTGACTTCAGCCATCATCCTCCCACGTTGATGTCAGTTTGCTGCTATGGAGACAGTGACATCATGAGGATGTCCGGCAGATGAAAAATTTCAGGAGATGAAAAAACAATGGGGATCAGACACACTTCTCTGAAACACAGATCCTGTTTGATTTTCCATGCTTGTTCTGAACTGAACAGAAATTGCGCATTGTAGAAGAAATATCACATTTTGGCTAAAGGAAGAATATTTAGATTTGTGTGTTTCCTGCATATCTTCCAACTCAGCCATAGGGCAGGATAATTTTTTTCTTAAACCAACAGTCCAGGGAGAGCAAGAGACAGCTTCAGCAGGTGAATTGACTGAATATGTGGAGAGCAATTCTTACTGGAAATACCATCTCTCCTTGGCAGTAGAATAATCTTAGGAGCTTGTTTCGCTTGTCAGGGTATGGTTAGCAGCAGCCAGTTGGGTTCCTTCAGGTGTCTTCGACATGCACAAATCACTGACAGACCCTACACAGGGCCAGTGGGAGACTTTCAGGAGATGCAACCAGCCAGGCTATCCCAGGACTTCTCAAATGGGCCTATGTGTGAGCAACTGTGGCAGTAAGAGCTGGTCTCCACTCCGATGTTAGACAACATCTCTGCTCATAGCTCTGTAATTCCTGCCAACCTTGGAAGAGTGTCTCTGAACCTTCTTCTTCGGCAGTGTCCATATCCTCACCCACAGGAAGATGGTTCAGAAAACCACCTGAAAGAGGTCTTAAAGATCATAATCCATACCTCACCCAAGGGCAATATCAAATATAGAAATGTTACGCCAGCAAATATTTATATAACCATTGGGGTTTAACCCCAGCCAGCAACTAAGCACCACACAGCCGCTCACTCACTCCCCCCCCACCCAGTGGGATGGGGGAGAGAATCAGAAAAAAAAAGTAAAACTCATGGGTTGAGATAAGAACAGTTTAATAGAACAGAAAGTAAGAAACTAATAATGATAATAATAACAATAATAAAATGGCAATAATAATAAAAGGATTGGCATATACAAAACAAGTGATGCACAATGCAATTGCTCACCACTCGCTGACTGATGCCCAGTTAGTTCCCCAGCAGTGATCCCCCCCCAGCCAACTGCCCTCAGTTTATATACTGGGCGTGATGCCACTTGGTATGGAATACCCCTTTGGCCAGTTTGGGTCAGCTGTCCTGGCCGTGTCCCCTCCAAACTTCTTGTGCCCCTCCAGCCTTCTTGCTGGCTGGACATGGAAGCTGAAAAACCCTTGACTTGGTTTAAACGCTGCTTAGCGACTACTGAAAACATGAGTGTGTTATCAAGATTCTTCTCATACAAAATCCAAAACATAACACTAAACCAGCTACTAGAAAGAAAATTAGCTCTATCCCAGCTGAAACCAGGACAGTAAATTGTATTTAAACCTCTAATAACAAAGGCTTCATGCCTTCTCCAAAGTGAAATATCCTTCTACCATATTACAGTTGTCACTAGAAAGTTTTTCTGAATTGAAGATTCATGTCAGCTCTCTGTGGACTTTTGCTGTTTAAACATCTACAGATGAACTTGTCCACCCTGGACTCCATTTGCAGTCAATCGAGATAAACAGACATTTCTAAAGTAAGGTTCACTGGACTCTTTCTAAAAACCTGGGTCAGGGTAACACACTCTATCCTTGACTCCACTACTTCTGTGACCATCTTCGGTAGCATAAAGAAATCCTGTCCCAGTTATTTTATCATTTCCCTGGAAGAAGAATTCTTCTGCTTTTTCCACTCAATGTACATGGCCTTTGCAGAAGTCTCTTACATGTTTAAGATAGTTCTTTGATTTCCCCTCCATCTTTTCACTTCCATAATGAAGAATTATTTCCTTCCATCTTTGGTCATGTCATTTTTCCAAATCTCTGATCATTTTTGCTCACCCCTTTCCCATCTGATCTTAAAACTGTGTTAGAAACAAAAATAATGTAAAAAATTAGCCCCAAAAGGTGGGTTAGAGAGGCAGAAGAAGAACATATAATCTAAGAACAAGGCCACAAAATAATTAATTTTGTAGATTTGGCCTAAATCTTGCCTGTTGGGCTCTTGCGTATGGGCCACCTTCAGATAAGAAAGATTTTGCTTTTCTCAGAAACGCATTTAACCCTTGACTTTTCCACAGAAGCTGCCAAAGAGATGACTAGTAGCTCTAAAAGAGCAGTAGTGGTTTGGACATGACAGGCATCCACTTAGGAAGGACCACCAGCTTGTCGTTATGGAAGCCAGCAATCCCAGACACCTCTGGGAACTGACCTTCTGATGCTGTTGGCCTTTGCCACCTTGGAACCACTGACCCAGAAGAGTGGATGGGACTTAAGACCCATTTGCTAAATATTGGGTTTGTATTGTTTTTGCCTGATCCTCCCCATTGGGATTCCTAATTGAATTACTTGCACCGTGTGTAGCACCGAGGCAGTAATTACAGAAGACCTTGCGTTCGGCTGTGTTTCTGCTGAGGCTGAGCAAATAGGATTAGAATTCTTCCTCCCAAATCGGCAGTGCAAATTAAATGTTTATTCTTTCATGTAGGGAAAATGTCAGCTGTTTCAAATTACCTGCGAAAGATCTCAAATGATTGGGAATCATGAAAGATAAAAGTACGATTTCTGATTGAAAATGTTCTGTGGGTTTGGTTTTCTTTTCCACCCTTTTTCTCTCTTTGGACTGAGATCAACCCATTAATTGAATACATTTATGCTATTCTTTTTTTCTTCTTCTTCTTCTTCCTTTTTTTCATTTGTTAAAGTCAGTAAGGTGCTCTAGTCAGAACTGATCATTTTACTTTTATAGCCTGTAAAATTCCAGGCTTAAAAGGATACTGTCAAGTCAAATTTGACTCCAAATTAAGTTTTGGGCTGGGACTCAAGATACATGAATTCTAATCCCAGTGACCTGCTGTGTGACCTACTTCACCTCTTTGTACCTCAGCGTGCCTCTAGGTAAAATACAGATAAAATGCTACTTTCTGCAATGACCTGTATCTCCCGTGATGGTCTCACACTTCCAGGCACCACAAGACGGCTTTGCCCCCTTAAAGAAGAATGACATGGAAAGAAAGGTCATTTAGTAGTCAAAGAAACAGGTTGCAGAGCCACTTTTAGTATTACGGGGCCAAAGTTGTCCCTATTGCAACTTCACTGATGCCAAATGGTGCTGAACATAGTCCAATGTGTACACTCCGCTTCCTGAGGGACGTCAGTGGTGAAATGCAGCCAGTTAAAAAATGCAACCCAAAGAAAATCAATCTCTGTGCTCCACCTGCCCGGACAAGTTCACTCACATCCTTATCAGTGTTAGTCCCAGCTCTGACCTCACTCAGTTTTGGAAGTCACTGGTGAGGCTGTGGGAAGGACGCCAGCTTTCGGAACCCTGCAGAATTTGACCTCCTTTTCTGTACCATCCTGCATCCTATCTTGCTCTTAAGGGTTATTCCAGAAGGGACACATGGAGAATATCTTATTGAATGATGGTGGCAAAGCAGCAGGTATCTTCTAGAGCAACTCCTTTGTGTTCAGGGCTCTGTCAAATCAAACACTTCTCCCCTTCTCCTCCCATAAATGAGCCTTTCTCCTGCTCTGTGAATCCCTCCCCATGCAGTAAGACCAATTGTCAAAATAAAGGAGTATCTGTGAGTGGTGTGTGTGGAGCATGGAGCAGAACAGAGGCCACAGCCCTACCTGAGGTTGGTCTCTAGCTGTGGAGACCGTGGGAATCCATAGTACATCTGGTCTAAGCTTGACCCCTGCCAGGCTTTGTCCTTCTAGGCTGACAGGGTCATATATGAATTAACTCCTGCTTGCTCAAGCAGTAGAAATACCCACCTTGTAGATGGAGGAAATTTTGCACGAACCAGTGTTAACCTCACACTTGAATTTGGCTTTCCAAGACACCCTTAACTGGCGAGGGATGGTGGACGGTAACCTTGGTGGAGGGATGCTAAAAGGAACAAGGTAGAAAAGGGTCTCTCCCCCTCTCACGTCAGGGCTACTCGGGTGATGGACCTTGCAGGATGCCTGATGCATGCATGCATCGGCCCCGGTGACAGATGGCGGCTGACTTTTCCTACACAAACAGACCATTGCTTTGCCCATATGCGGAGAGGGGAAGACTTCACATCCCCTGTTGCTGAAGCCGTTCACTCTGCTCTGTTTCAGATGGAAAAAACAGTCTGTTTGTTTTGGGGTAGAAGAGATGAATGTGACTATCGGGATCGGGGGAGGCAACTTTCTGACAGACAACCTGTTTCAGTGCATTCCTTCATGCTCCTTTTCAACGCAGCCCATGACGATGTTTGACCCTCTGCATGTCCTACCTACCCAAACCGGCTGTGGACTGCCCACCCAAAGGGGAAATCCACCCAAGTTTTGCATCTAATCGGTGGTCCTGCTGAGCTGTGCTGCTCCCCAATGCTCTGAACCCCCCTGACAGATATGGCTTGGGGCCAAGCGACGGCTTGAATGGCGGTGATTTTACAAGCCCTTCCTTGTGTGGCTATTTTCATGCCCCCTTCCTCACTCTGGGAAACACTAGGGGACAGCCATAAATTTGTGATACATCATCGCTTGCACTCTAGGCTGAATGCAATATTCCCTCAGCGAGGCTTCATTAAGAGGAAATTCATGCCTTAAACACCTTGCAGCCTGCATTTTTGACAAGTCATCACATTTTTGTGTGCCCTGCTTTATTTTAAAGCCCCTCTAGTAATGACATTCCTGAACAGGGGCTGCTTTGCAGCTTGCAGAGGGGGAGCCTTTGTCATCTGGGAGCAGTGGAGAAGGAAAAACGTGATGCAGAATATATATTACAATGCAGGGGAACAACCTGTTGTGTAATTTTGTCTACTTGGACACCCATACTGCTGTCCCTTTTTGGCAGGCAGTAGAGAAACTTGATGTCTTTAATCGGTAAGGAAGTTATCACACATGAGCAGGGCATGCTGAAACTTGCATAATAGCACGGAATATTGCTTTATCTATACAAGACCCTGTGGGGAAGCTGTCTTCAAACTTCAAAGCCCACCCTGAACTGGCGTCTTTTTCATTGCAATGTTGTCCCTGCCCAACCAGCTTTGCTCTTAAGTACCAGAGGTGAATCCATCCAGTCTTGTACTCTTCAGGATCACCTGGGAGAGCTTTCCATAACTGCTGTGCTAATTTTTTTTTTGTGTGTATGTGTCTGTTTGTAAGTATCTAGCTCTCAGTCTTTGGCCCACAGCAAAGGTGTAGCACTGAGTGATTAATAGCTTTAACCATGGACAGAGAACTGACTCCAGGGCTTCTCCACAGAACTGAAATAGCACAGATCAGGACAGAATGAGAGATCTTTAAAAGAAATACTTTTCTTTGAGAAATTAGGTAGACAGGGCAATGCTTTCCAGCTTGCATGACTAAGGAGAACTACCCAAATCCATGTGTAGACATCAGAACAGAATGATCTGTCTTTGTGGAGATTCTGGGGATCTTTCACTGACTGTTGGATTGATAAGTGATAGATAAGTGATCCTGATTTTGGTTTTACCTCTATGAAACTCTCTCACCAATAAAAATCAAACAAATACAAGGCCTCCTAGCCCCCAAATAGCCACCTTCCCCTACCAATGCCTTTACCCAATACATCAGCGAGACTCCAGGGAGAAGAGTCTACTTTAAAGACCTGAAGTTCCCACCATCTCTGAAGGGAGAGAAATCTGTTGTGTCCTGAAGGTTTAGATGAGCTGTGGAGCCAGTTGAAATGATTTTACATGACCATTTCCATCCAATGCATTCAACCAATATATCTCTTACAGTGATAACCTGATGGGTTATGTGAATGTAAAGTTTTGCCTAAACTATTTTCATTAGTAACTTAAACTAATCCTATTGCTGCTGGACTGAAGAAAACCAAGATGTGCTGACAACCCCTGATGTAGCTGTGCTATGAGTTTTGGAACCAAGAGCTGGAGAGCTGTGATGAACACCTGCAGACTGTCAGCTCTTCAGTTGTAACTGCTGCCTTCAGAGATCATCTGCCTAACACCCTCAAGCTGCATGTCCCTCTCTTCCTGCTGAATTCCTTCTGTAAAATTGTTTAATAACAGGACGATTGTATGGTATGTTGTGAAGTCTGCCATGTCAGTGCTTAGGTGAATCAAGTTTAGGTGAATCTCCACCTCCGGTCCATCCTCTGTCCAGTCTGAGCTAAAGAGGGCTATGAACCAGGGTGTACTCGGCACACAGAACATCACAAGTTGAGAAAAAATATTTTTCATTGTCATAGATTACCCCTAAGGAGCTCACTATTACACAGAGCAGATTCCCTGAGATCTGAGTTCACAGGCTCCGTGGGATTCACGCTGCGTAAGAGGTTTCTTGTCATTCAGGTTGAAATCAGCAAATGGTCTGATGGTCAGATAAGACTGACATACAGCCTGAACCCAGCCTGGGCCTGGGGAAATGGCAGGGAGTGCACAGAAATTAAGAGAATTAAGGATGAAGCCTGTGAGACTTAAAAAGGACCATAGGTGGCCTCAGTAACCTGCTATCTACTAGCTCTCTATCTACTTTTTGCAACCTGTCTGCTTTATAAACACTGCAGGTTCCAGCCACAAACCAAAAAATCACTTGTCTTGCAACCAGTGCCAAGGATGGACATTGCAGTGGGTCATGTCTAACTCTTCGATTTGTACTACCAGTGAAGATCCTGCAACTGGGACCTTGTTAATGATGTACAAGAAGGAATTAATTGTGTTCCCATAGAATAGAAAAGGGTGAGGCTAGTTTGCTCTCTGGGATGATCATGTAATCACAGGCCCCATGGCTGGTATGTCAACTGAGCTGAGAAATGAGACCAAAAACCTTCAGATTTAGTGACTTCTTGTCACCAAAAATGGTTTCAGTTCCCCACCTCGTCAGACCAGGATGACGGGGTGTAACCACCCATACCTACAGCAGCAGGTTTCACCATGAGGAGGTGGAGCTCAAACACACAATCAAGATAATGTGGCTTAAAGCTGTCATCTGTTACATGGTTGTGTGAGCGTGCTCTTTGTCCACCCCAACTGCAAGGTCAAAACTCACCTCTTTCCCATTAAGTGTTAGCTAAGCCAGAGCATATCGTACATCTGAAGACTATGCACATGGACAGGTACTAGAGCTGATTGCAAGCTGTGAACTCATTAGGCCACTGGACTTAATCATGGGTTCTCTCCCTGACCAAAGCAAATAAATATCTTTCTATTCTTTATGAATTTATATCTGCCCATATATTATTATTGGTATTATTATTAACATCATTGCTACTATAAGCAACCTACTATCTGAATTGTAAATTCCACTTTTCCCTGGTGGTTTATCATTCATTTTTGACTGTGAACATTGGGCTGAAAATTTGCAGTTGTCCAAGGCAAATTTCACTCTGAAGACATCTTGCTGTAGAAATGGCACTTTCTTTTTCTTCTGTGAGATGCAAGAGGAGAATTCATGCTGATTTTGCAGCTGGAGAAAGTTCAGCTAAAATTCAGCTACATACATATTCCAAGAAGATTTTGCTTTGATATGTGATCACTGAAATGAGAGAATCTGGAAGAAAGACGTACTGATTTGAAGCGTAGGGAGTGCACTGCTGCTGCCTATGCAATCTTTGCAGTATCCTTTCTTTTGGGGCCTGATCAAGGGCATAAATAATGGAAAAAGTAAATACTCTAGGGTTGAAGTCCCAGGTTGCATGTGGGCTAAGAGGAAGGAAGGATTCATGGATCTAACCTCACATCCTCAGACGTGAAAACCACCATGGAGCTCTCAGGCCCAGACTCTGAGGAGTATTTGAACACCAAGGTCTTCTGGAGGCCAGAGGGAGTCAGGAACTTAAGTAAGTTGCTTAAAAAATTTGGGCTTTAGGCTCACTTCTGTCCTGTGACAATGCTTTACAGAGGCTAATGGTCTAAAGAAGACTGTTTATTGATTATGAATAAAAAGGATTGACAATGATTAGAAAAAAAAATCAGTTAAGTCAGGAATAAGAATATCTCTTGTTATTGTAGTTTAAAAGCGCACCTGTGCTAAGAAGGGGGAAAGAAATCCACCTGATAAATGCCAGCTTCAAACTAAATGGGATTACAGAAAAGCTCTCCCCAAGGGAGCGACTGCAACGGTCAGACTCTCCGCTGAAATACGTGGAAGAGGCCTCTGCAAGGAGGCTAGACAGGAGCAGAAGGTGGCAAAGGCATAGGGTAGATTAGGTGACTTGTCTAAGGTTTCCAGGGAGAGAAAGTAGACTCACTCAAAGGCTGACTCCATACCTTTTGACTCCTCAAGTTGTATCCAGGTTGATAAGCTACTTCCCTTTCAACCTTGCTTCACTTTTTCCTGAAGGCCTTTTTGGGGCTAAATATCTAAAGATATAGCTTATCTTCCCTTTGAAGACATTTTGATGTTTGCTTTTCTTCCACTCCATGGATTTCTTCATTTTCTGTCCCTCCGCTTTGCTTTCAGTCAAGAGGATGGAATAAATTAGCAAGCAGCATGTGAACCTCAGCTCTTGTTAGTTACACCTAAATACTACTAAGCCTATTAAGTTTATTCCTGGAACTGTCCTGTGCTACCACCCCCAATAACTTTTCTGTTCGGTAGATTTCATTTCCTTTGTTCTTACTTAATTTACTTGCAGCCAGGGGCTCCAGCAACCGACCCATTAGCTTGCTGCTAATTAGCTGGCACTAACAGCCTCTCGTTATTCGGGAGGCTTGGAGAATGCTTGCTTGGAGTCACATGGTGGGACAGCCTTTTAATAACAGCCATCCTGTCTAATTCTGCCTTTCCCCTGCCTCCTCATAGGGGTATCCAAGCTGAGTCCACCGGCACTGCTGGGGGGTATTTTTATAACAGATGGAAAAGGAGAGCAAGCTATTTTGTGACACGCTGTTCTCTGGAGATCGTTCCTCCTCCAGTGTGTCCGCAAAAGGTCAGGGACGATGTGAGCTGTGACTGTAGCACCCGTCGCTGTAGAAGAAAAGGAGAAGCAATCACCTCCCTCCTGCAGCAGAAGGTCCGTGATACCGCCCACGCTGAGCATAGAACTCATCCTGTTATCTGCCACCATATGCTCCTCACCCAGGTCCTTGATTTGGGTGTTCCCATCATGGTGCTGCTCTCTTCTGCACCGGGACGTTAACTGGAATTGCCGGAGGGCTGGCAGACGGGCGTCCCAGTGCCGGGGAGGATTATGCACCTCTGGCTGGTGGGTTTCCCAGTCGCCTCCTCCCACCACTGTATGGGCTGGGGCGGGGGGGTCCAGGGTGCCATCCCACCCCGAGGTGTGACAGATGCCATCCTATCGCACAATCTGGAGCATGAACCTTGGGCCTCAGGCTTCCAGAGACCGCAGAGGTTGGGACACGCGCCAGCAGGTTGAGATGAGCCGCAAACCTCCGAGCATCTGCCCTGCTTGCCAGTAGATCAGGCGGTGTTTTTCCTGGCGAGCAGAGAGGTCTGGTGATCCAGGGAACCCAGTAACCCTCCCCACACCCTCCCCAAGCCCCAAAGATGCAACTTTTGGCACTTGCCGGTCACCAGGTGCCTCTCTTCCATCTGAGCAAAACAGGACGTAAGTCAAGCAGGGAAACACACACTCACATGAGGAATTGCCCTTGTAGAGCTTAGGAAGAGACCACCTTGGAGGTGTTTGTTATCCCTGGGCAAGGAGGATGCATCTGGACACCATTCCCTGAGGTGACATGGCCGTGGGCTGTCAGCAAAGGGTAGGGACAGGTGGAAAAAGCTGGTGTCTTCTGACACCTTGTTTACTCAAACCCTTCTGGCTTGTGATGATTCCTCCGAATCCATTTCTCAATCATCTGGAATGAATATCCAGTGCCTGGGGTGCTCTGCACTTCTCAGAGACTTGAAAGAGGGTGCCAGAGGTGCAGCTTTTCAACAAAAGTGCTGGCATCTTCTCTGGGAGCTGCCAGGATCCTTCTGGGAGACACCAGTCTTTCTCTGAGGAGGAACAACACAGCATTTTTTAAGGTCAGCTCTTCAGTGGAGAGAGGCAGGACCTCTGGGCTCCAGCTGGCACCACACCAGTGTGCCCCTTGCACCGTGACTTGGCTCTCCTGCCCGTGTTTTGTATCATCTGCCCCTCTGCTGCTCACCTCTGGCAAGGCAGAGGGAGGAATGACACCTCTTCCAACATCACCTTGGGCCTGCCATGAAACTCAGTTCACAATCAGCCTCATAAATCCTACATCCTTGG
Source organism: Haliaeetus leucocephalus (assembly GCF_000737465.1). Classification (NCBI taxonomy): domain Eukaryota; kingdom Metazoa; phylum Chordata; class Aves; order Accipitriformes; family Accipitridae; genus Haliaeetus; species Haliaeetus leucocephalus. Next base: position 28,127,041 of record NW_010972436.1, on the reverse strand, counting down.
GCTGAGGAACTTCTACAGCCTCCAGAAGGGGCGAAGCAGGGCCCTGAGCTATGGGTGTTTAAGGGTTGCACCAGTGATGAGAGCAGAAAACTGCGGTGGTGTGTATTTTTGAACATGCCCTTCCCCTCCCACCTTCGCGTCCTTCTCCTCTTGGAGAAGTTAAAGCATTTTGCCGTGTTCCTGGCTCTGCCTCAGCCTCTCTGCAGGATCCAAATCAAAGTGGGAGGCTGCTTGGTGTGCCTATTTATCAGTTTATGGGCGGCCGCACCCCCCAGGTCCCAAGAAGGGAGGAAAAGGCAAAGCGATACAGCTATTATCATCTCCCCAGGACCTTGTTCGGGAAGGCATGGGAAAGCAGAGGGAGCACAGCTGGAGGAAAATCAAATAAGTTTTGCTGCCTGGCAGACCTTGTGCTGCTGCATCCACTGCAGGAGTAGGTGGGGATGAAGCAGCCCGGGAGCCCCTGCTGTGGGCAGCAGCTTACAGAGCCTCCTTGTGCTGCATAATGCAATCCAAAGGGGGCCGGTGTCGAAAATCACCCTTGTTGACTTGTACAGAGGATGCATCTGAGCATCGCTGGCTCCCAGTGAGCGTTGCAGGAGTAGAGCAGCCAAACAGGAGGGCACCGTGCCCAGCCAGCGTTGCGTTATAGCCCAGGAGGGGTCACTTTGGCACTGTATGCTCCCATCCATCAAAGATACCTGGTATTCCGGGTCACGTAGGCAGGCTCAGTTCCAAATCCTCTTCCTCCCTCATTGAGACTTTTCATCCGTAAGTTTTGGTGCATTTGATTTATTTATTTTTTAACAGAATAGGGTCTTTCCTCCCCCCCCCCCTTTCTTGAAGGATAAAAAGTTTGTTTAGTCATAGCCAGACTGGACTATTGCTTCACAGGATATTTGTGTATTACATTTAGCTATTAGAAAAAGCATAAGAGTTATTGACAACATGTGTGTGTGCATATACATACATATATATTATATGTATATACATACACATGCGTGTGTGCAGATACTGTTGTATGTGTGTGTATGCAGTTCCCACAGAATGCTTTATATTTGCAGTTATATTTAATATGTATGTAATTATGTATGTAAATATATACTTGCATGTGTGTGTAAATAAATGAACACAAGTTGGGAGAAAGAGGGGGGCATACATGACATAATGGAATGGCATCATATCCCGTTAAATTGTTCATGGTCCCTGTGTTTCCCTCATGCCCTCTGACTCCCTTTATATTAATAAGGCAATCACAGCCCAGGTCTGGATCTGGCTTTCTGGCATATTTTTGGCTGTGGCCAGCAAACACTTCCCCATTCAGGACCCAGCCCCAGCAAGGGACTCTCTGCTATGGACACAACTGTCCTTTTTGTGGGGCAAGGAAGAGAGGTCAGCCCAGCTGGTGTGAACCATCGAAGTCTGGTTGATCCTTTGCCTGCTGGGAGCAGATGGCAATCCTGGTTACTAGCTGCCTTCCTGAGATTTTGAGTTCAGTTAGTGACCTGAGCTGTGCAGGGGACAGAAGCACAGTTAACTATAAGTTGCAGTGTGCTCAAGCAATAATATGTGATAAATGTGTCCTGTATCCTATAACTTATATTCATCTTCAGTATAGCACCTGGGATGCTCAGGAGAGGACTACGTATCTCTTCTTTAAGGCACAGCATAATAAACTATCATCGAAACTGCACAAGCTAGAATCTTTCATGTGTGTTACATTTCAACCCAAGTGTAAAAAAGACAGACAACTTTCTACAACCAAAGACCTGCTTTAGGCTAAATTCCCAAGTCCATATTCAGAGAAAACAAGCAACCTGCTTTCCATCAGAGCTGAAATCAACACAAGCTGCTAGGCTGGTCCTGCACTGGCCCTAAACCTTGGTCTTTATTCCACTACTTAAATGTGGATGTAGGACGTCACATTGAAGAGGTATTTTTGCTTTTTAATTTTTTAACAGGTGGCAAGGATGACTAAAATCAAAGGACAGCAAAGGGCTGCTTTAGCATTGGTCTTTCCAGTATTTAAGAGCATGCAAGAGCTGGTAACATGGTTGGAGAGGCTTGTAGTGTGTTGGGACATGAGAGGGGAAGGAGACTAAGAGTAAAAGCTGGGGAAGGTGCAAGGCAGCTGCAGCTTGATATTTGCACTGTACCCCATGAACCCAGCTAGGATGACTGACAGTTCATAGCCATGCATGAACATGGACACCTGAATGTGGCTGTGGAGAAACACAAGGGGATGATCTCTGCTAAATATGCTAAACTGGACCAGTATTTCAAGACCAGTCATGCAGCCCAATCTTAGAGCACTAATCTGAGCTCAGAAAGCGCTCCTGCTGGTGGCCTGCAGAGTTAAATGTTCCATGGTCCATTTTCCGTTCTAAGGAAATGGGGTTAATGCTAATTCTTGCGCTGGAGAAGCAGGAGGATAGTGGAGACAACTCCTCTTAGGAGGAGTCAGCATGAGCGGGAAACTTCGCCCTGATCTACAGGCAGGGCAGGGTTTCCAGCTTATAACTGATAGACCAGAGTCCAGATGAGGATGTTTATCCAAGAATTAGCATGTGTAAATCTCCTGAACTCCTGTTTTTCTGCCCTTTTTGCTCAAAGCGTGTGTTCCTTCCTGCTTGTCTAACAGTCCGACTGCCGAAGCCCAGAGCCTGCTGGGGTCTAACAGACAAATCTCGTACAGACATCTATGGCAGGACTGGAAAGACTACAAGTGCCAGCTGAATTTGTACCACGCAGGTACATACTTAGCCTGATCCCCTGCTTTTGTCCAGTGGAGAAGGTCAAGCAGTAGATGTAGATTTGAAAGGGAAATATTTTATTTGCATGAACTCCAAAACTTTAATCAAACATGACTGCTTTCCTACAACACTCTGTGATTTGCTCTTTTGTTTTATTTGTGGGGTCTTTTGTCACTATGTGACAGCAAGAAAATCTCAGTCATCTTTGCCTGGAAACATCTGTGGTGGGATTTACTTGAATTTTAAACATCTTAACCTGAGCCAATCACCCTGGATTGCCTTCATGATTAAAGGATGGAAGAAGGCATTTTAAGGAAGAATCATCTCCCCTTCTTCAGGAGCAGATGAGGACAGCAGGTCCTAGACTCTTCTGCCTCTTGTCAGCGGTCACCTCAGACAGGGATGTCTGCAATGGAGATGGTTGTATCTGCTGGCATGAATAACATCCACTTTGTTGCTGATTTTTCCTGTGATTAGGATTTCAAATCCTGTAAGCAGTCTCTGAGGTCTTCTAATAACATCAAAATCCCTGAGGAATTAAAGTCATTGGTTAACTATCTGAGTAGAGAGGAAGAACACCTACTTAACCTACAGTTAAGTCCTACAGAGAGCAGGGAACGTATAATTAAGAAGTCAGCTCTTCACCATGGGATGTTTTGGGTACTCAAAGTTGACATGGGCTCAGAGTTGAAACGGATGAGTTCATAGAAGTAGCATCCATGGGAAGTTACTAAGGGGAAAGACAGCCCCTATATTTCAGGAAGTATTTAGGCTGTAAATTCTTGGAGGCTGGGAGAATATTTGGAGAATTATCACTATGTGCTTTGTTTATCCTTCCACTCTTTCCGAGGCACCTGCATTTGGAAATGATATTGGCCATTTCTGGAAACAAGATACTGGGCTGGATGGGTCTGTGGTTTGAACCCATACAGCCGTTCTTACGCCCCTGGCTACTAGCAGCAGATGGGCTTACGGAAAGGAAGGACAGGCTGCTGTTTTAATAAATAAGTTCCTGATAAATTCAGAGCCCATGAAGGGAGTGAGTTTAACATTAAGCAAGTTCAAAAAAATTAAGGTGACTACAAGGTGGAACTGTTAACTTGTGGGGTTTGTTTCTTTCTTTTTTCTCCAGATATCAGCTTCACACATGAGTATTGCTTCCAAATGTTGTATATTTCCCAAAGCAAGAGGATCACACCTCTCCTTTGGAAATGAGAATGGTGGGTAAGGAGTGTAAGAGCATATCTTGAAAAATCCCAGAATAATGGAAAACGATGAAGATAGGGCTTGGGGTATCTTCTGCCACTTAAGGAAAGGCTACAGAGCGAGGCCAGCCATCAGAGCCCACACATTACCTCCCTGAGGCTTCATCAACTCCTCTGCTGGAAGTCCCTTATCAGCCCTGCAAGTTCTGCTGTGAGGTTTTCCTGACAGACTGTACAGACTCAAAAATTATGTTTTGACTTCTCAGCTAAGCAAGTTGGATGGGGGCGTGTGTGTGAGATGGACCTCAAGGATTCCTAGGTGTGTTTCTCTGAGGCAAATGTTCAGCTGGTGCAAACTGGCCCAGCTGCCTTGCAGTTATCCCCTTGGTGCATTGGCACTTTGAGAGACCATGGAGCTCTTGCCGCTCCCGGTACACCGGAGGGTAAGGCAGAAGGAGTAGGTATTTAGTTACCCTATATATTCTTATTAATGACTTTACTGTTTGGGCATGAGAATATGCAGAGGTGGGATGGAGATATCATTTATACACGGTTCCTAAAACTCATCTGTCTTTTCACATTTATCCCCAGATGCTCTTCTTCCATGTTTAAACCCAAACAAGGCAGATTTCATTTCAAAAATTGGCTGTGGTTCAGCAGTCACTTCTGTTTAGAATGAATTGCTTTACAACCTGCAAACAGCTTGTGTTTCACAGTCCATATGCCTCAAATTTTCAGTTTGGGTACTCTATTTGACTTTCCCATCACCTTGCTCTGCAAAGAAAGTATATGTCTCAGAAGCAGCTCAGTTTCTTCAGTAATGGAGCAGTACAGTGTTCACAATCGGGGTTAGTAATTACAAACATTTCTCTTACTGGGCAGAAGGAACTGAGCTACCATTTGTAATTACAGCCATGATCAAGGTACACCACATAATATTTATATTCAACATACAATGTAGGGACATTTGAAATAGACATTGTATTCAATACAGAAGTAATCAATAGGTAGGGAGTGTGAGTATCAATCTATTTTATCCAACTAGAGTAAAGCTGATACTTTGTACCCTACCTATCTCTGTGGACTATAAAGTACACCAAAGGTGTCTAGCTCATTTGTAGTTATCTACATCATAGCCAGCTGAATTTAGACAGAACAGATCCCAGCTGTGTACTCAGCCATTACAGTCACTTCTCATTCCCACATCCTGGAGGACCTGACTTTCTGCAATATTATCTGAGAAACTGTGACAAAGATGTTAGTACTTCATACCCCTCTTTGAATCTTTCCATGTTCTTCACGGGCATGGTGACCCAATGATTTAAGCTATCTCTCTGTTAGCTGCATACCTCAACTGATAAGCGAATGAAATTTATACAAAATCTAATGGACTTCCAAATGTAAACCATTACTTTCTGGGGAAAATGACAAATACAGAGAGAGAAGCAAAACCAGAAACATTCCCCAGTCAAGACATGGTAAATATGTCTCAATTTTTATGATGTGTGCATTGTGTGTGCTCACGTCTTTGCCAACTCAAATGGACAGAGCTAGGCAACATTTCAATGGTTTTTCAAAGCTGGATTTAAGTCATATTTTGTTAAATTCCTGTAACAAGTTTTGACCTTTCCAAGAATATCTTGGATGTCAGTCATAATTTCAAGGTGGCAGCAGGAAAAGAATGCAGATCCTATTGCTTACAAACTGCGTCAACATAAGCTAGAAACTGTCTTCATTAGATGGTTTCAAGAAAGATTCGTGACATACATTTGGACCATGTTTATTCAATATACTAGAGGTTGAAGTGACACACAAAACTAATGGCCAATTAATGAAAATACCATTTTAGTGCAAGTTCATTCCAGATTCTGGCTGGCTGATTAAAGGAAAGGTTCTGTCCTCAATGGACTCATGTGCCTAACAAATCACAGAAGTACTCCCACTGAGTAGGTCATATTTGACTACATTGTGAATTCAAATCTTTTTCCTAGGTCCTACCAAAATTCTGCCTTCAGATGACCCAGATGTATCTGAAGACCCAGTCATTCAAGCAAGGGAAACAGGGTTGTCTGACATGACTTGTAGCCATAGGGCTCCTTGGCTTATGAGTGGCTACAGATGCTGGAGGGTATTAGTGACAGTAGCTTCCTGCGTCACCTACTTTTGGAAAGGACTTCAGCCTTGGATTCTCACTGACTTAATAGGAAATTTTTATCTGAGGAAAGACAGGAGGCAGGCTTGAGCTTTCTTTGGGAAATGATTTGTGTCAGCACCATTTAGGCACTGGTCCCAAAGTGTGGAAAAGTGCCAGGACAAAAGCAGTCTCAGTGAACATGTGTAGGCCAGGGAAATTAATTTTATTAGGTAAGAAGATAGCCAAGCTCCCCAGGAGCTATCTCAAAGGCATTTCCTCCAATTGTTTAGTCCTTTGCTTTTAGCATCCTGCATTCTCCCCTCCCCTCCTACCAGAGGGTTTGCTGGGAACCGTCCAAAGGCTCGAGGCATTTGTCATGGAAGTGGCACATAAAAGGCAGTGTGCCACAGTATCCATTGCATGTCAACAGATGTCTCTTTCAAATACTTTGTAAACAGCATGCCTTGGTGGCTTCCAGGTCAGTGAGGGTTTTTTTTTATTGTTTTTCCAAGTATTTAGTATCTTGTCCATTTCCTTTTCCATGTCTTATGATGCTTCATAGCACTTTGACATTTATTAGCCATGTGAAGCACATTTTGGAGGAATCATTTCATCATTTCTGACCTCTTCTCCTTCCTCCCTGGGGGAATATCCTGCACATCTACTGCTCTTCATCGTTGTTTGTAGTCGTGCTAGACTCCTGCCCAGATCCCACTCATTGCTCAGCTCTGCTTCTGATCAGAAGAGGAGCACCTCCTTATTTGTAAAACAATCTCAGCTGAGAATCAAAGCATTATAGGACATACGATGAGAGAGAGTTCATGCTCTGAAAAAGTATTGAAGCAGGCTAAGGATGTGTTCTCACAGTTATTGAGTGAAGCTAAAATGCAAATTGTTCAACGGTGTCATCTCACAGTCGAAAGACTGACACAATCACAGAAACAGACTTTGTGTGTGCTCTTGGCATCTCTCTCTGGTGGTGGCTTCTGCTAACCACATCACGCTTGACAACACCATTGGACTGAAAATGCAGTACTGGGCTGTTGCTGCAACTCCCCTGATGAAAATGAATTTATTAAGTCGAATCCAGTAGCTGATTTGATCCCCTGGCCATTTTCAAAATGTGGGAACCATTTCATTTACTTCCACCTGCCAAAAGTTACAGCTGTATCTGAATGGTCTGTTGAGGAAAAATAATCATATATGACAGAGCTCTATCTGCCTGAATTGTTTTAGATGTGCGTTTAAGAGCAAGATGAATTATGCCCTGTTTGTTGACTATACAGAGCTTGAGGTGACCGTCATGGATGAAGACGTCAGGGACCAGCAAAGCAGGGCTTCTCCATGAGGGCAGAACAAGCCAGGAGCTGAGGAAAACCACAGCCCAGGCTGGGCTGGGCTCTCACCGAACTTAGACAGAGCTTTTGGGCCGGTGAGCAAAGGGTAGAGGACCCAGGTGAGGCTGGCTGGTGCAATTCAGGCCTGTTAGTGTGCTCAGGGCCCTGACAGAGGTGGACATTTTAGATATGCAAGGTCCCCCGCCATATATGACTTGTCATGCTGGAAAATGCTAATAAAGCTGAGACTAGAACCTAGATCTGCAGTTTATTGTGAAATCTCAGCTATCAGCTCTGTCAACATGATATCTGCTGAATGACTTCCACAAAGGTTCTTTGGTTTTCATTTTAATCCAAAAATTTAGTGGTCACTATGTTTATTCGTTATCTTGAAAAATGACACCACTCTAATGGATATCATTACATAAAAAATACCCTGGGAACAGAGTTTCCTTTTCACCCAGTTAAATCTATTTAGAGCTGCTATGCACAAAACCACCAGTGAAATCCTGGGAGAGATACAGTACAATGTTATATTGCTTACTCAGGCTAAGTCACAATTATTACTGCATTTTTGCTTTCCAACATATTATCCATTTTCAAGAAAAATGTTGATAAATTGAGATATTTTAATGTAGAGCTTAGTCTGTTTAGTTTCTCAGGAGAACATAAGGGGATAAGGTGGTTAGTTTTTAACTACATGAAAATACTTGCTAACAAGTCAGTCAGACTTGACTCTTTGTATATGTAAAAGGTGTAAGTCACCATGGTCAGTACTGTTGATGAATTAAGAGTGAAATTCACTTCCTCCTAACACAAACATCTAAATCAGCTCAGATGAATCACTATCTAAAACAGCCCCCATAATAGGGGAAATTAAAGCCTGGGATGGAGTGTTGCTGAGGGTGGAAAGTTATTATCCTGCACTGATAATGATGCTTGGTTAAATGGTTATTATTTCTGACAGGTATGCTTACCATTAGCGCCATTCAGAGTATTACAAAAATGGCACTGTTACTGAAATAGAAATCAAGGAGCAAAGTTAGTGTTCTTTGCTAATCAAAGGAAAGATGCACTTATACAAGGCAAAACCTTGCTGGGAGTTTGGCATCCCTTTCAGACTTTCCACCTTCTTGGCCTGCAAAACAAGGTAAGTAATGTACTCAAAATGTCATAAGAGTACAATTCAACAAACTATATCCTTTTAATACCTAAACTGCTGGATTTATATACTCATTGACAGCAGTTAAGAGGCATCTATCTCACAATGCCCATTTTCATTAGCTGAACACCAGCTCATATGTATTTACATCACTTCCACATTAACATCACCATTTAGGTCACTGTGACCTTAAAAACCATCAACATTCTCCTTGTCAAAACAGCCTTGGCTCAGAAATTAGTTAGGAAGTTTTCCTCATCACACAGTGCCAGAACATCCTCAGTACCCCATCTCAACACATGCCAGACCAACAAATTAGCACATCTGATAGCTTTCCTGCCTTGTTACCCAATTAACGAAAACCAGATGCCTTCTCCTGTGTCAAATGCAAATTGTTTCCCACATCCCATTATGCCAACGAGCATCATTTCCAAGTCTCTGGGCTCCCGGGGGCCCAATTCCTTTTCTTTGTACCGATACAGTCACCCAAAACCTTGAAGGGATTGAGTAGAGATGTTACTTGATAGTCTGGTCCTGAAGAAAATGGTGAGGTTGACCCTGACTGTCATGGTGAACAGAGCCATGGCGTCATTGTCTTCCTTATCGGCCAGGCAGCTTTGCTGCAGTTTCAGGGCACAAAAAAAACTAGGAAAAAAACCACCAACTTAAAGGAAAACCCAGCCCCCTTGGCTATACTTCAGCACCTGACTCACTCATTAGGTGAGCTTTTCCCTTAAAACCTGATTCCTATGAAGGCTTTTTATCCAGTTCCTTTCAGAAGAAGGCTTTAAGCAATTTGTCCAGCTCCTTTTTTTTCTTTTTTTTTTCTTTTTTGACAGAGAGCAGTAGGGCCTACTGTTTCTCTCCTAATTAGTATTTCTTGAAAGTCTTCTATGAGAACTGTTGTACACATAAAAAATCATTTAAAAATAAAAATAAAAAAATCCACTTTTTTAAGCCACCATACAGAGTGCATTTTTTTTATGCCAACTTTTAGCTTAATAAGTCCTCTAAAGATGGTTTCTCAGATGGGGAGGATCTCTGCTTCAGGTATCTGGGTCTCTTAGAGAACCCAGAACTAAACCTTAATTCAAGTGACACATACATTAGACACACCCAGATTTTATACATATGCTTAAAATCACTCTATTGCAAACCTAATCATTTAAGACATCATCTGCCATATCTTCAATAACTTGTATTTTAAATACCTGTTTAGGGAAGCCTGATAATCACCACACCTTTTCTTTTTTCAAAAACTTTCCTTACACAACTTCCATGTAAAATGCTAAATTAATACTAGTTGTGTTTAAGAAGTAGTTAGCAAGAGCCAGAAATTTCAGTGAGGTGGAAAAGAAGTGACTATTTTCATGGCTTGGATGTATTTAAGATTGTGGATATGCATTTTTATTTAAACGACACCTTTGGGATATATTAGTCTAAACAGAAAAAATAACAATATCAGGAGAGTCAGCAGAAAATAAAATGAAGGCAGAGAAGCAGTCTGGAAGACATTTCAAAGAATCACAGAAAAGGAGGACTGGAAAGAAACTCGAGAAGTCATCTAGTTTAAGGCTGGATTAAGCATTCCTGATGTGTTTTTTTTTAGCCTTCTGCAACTGCCAATAATAAATACTCTTCCCTTCCCCACCGCCAATCAAGTTCAAATCTTCTCTTGTTCTGCCACTAAGATAATGTCTCGTATCTCACCTGGGTCTTCAGAGGTGCCCTCCAAGCCTGTGACCTCTCCTGTCCTTACCAAACAGAGAAATTTGTCCCTCTCCTTTCCATAGGAGCAACTGCCATCATTGCAGAATGTTGTCATCATTCTTTTTTTCTAGACTATTTCTTTAGGTCATGTTAACTAGACCATTAGCTTTTCGGGATTACGGTGGACAGAGATAGATATAGTGCTCCATATCAATGCTCAACAGTGTCTTGAGGACTACTCGAGTTTCTTCTGAGCTTAATTCCCTTCTTTCACATATACATTATTTGTGCTGTGCCTAAATACTATCTAAAATCTAAGGGTAATATATCCATAATAATCTGGTTTTAAAACTCTCTCTGGGCACAAAGTAGGTCTGTTTGGATGAAGTTACAGGTTATCTGCTAGATGACTTAATAGAAATATCTGAGATTTGGGTGTCAGTCTAAGCTAGACACCCTGGCTCTCTATAGTCACCCAAGAAGAACAGGAACTCTAAGTGATGCATATGACTTATTTTAGATGTCTGCTTTAAGATAATACTAACTGCCCTCCAGATTTTCCTTCAGAAACCCTGAAGCCCACCTTATACATCTGAGAATTCATCATCTGATAGTCTTTCCTTTTGCTTTTTGTCTTATTTTTTGGAATTAAGCTTTTGGACTACAACTGTCTGTTATTTCAGCAGAACATAGTCCCGATTTTGCTTGATACTGTGCCAAGAATGCTAACCAGTAGCAGCTAAGATTCATAGTTACAGAGAGCATAATTAATTTTGGAGATTAGATCTAATTATGATTCCAGTGTCCACTGGCTAAAAACCTTTCATTAGATAATAACACTGCTGTTGAACTAATAGATTCACATAGCACCGCAAACTGCAAGGTTAGGGCTCCAGCTGTGAGACTTCTCAGCTTGGAAATGAGCCTTGGGTTTGGAGGGGGATTTATCTGTGTTTCTCTATCAGAAAGACAATCTTGCTTGGGATAAAACAGAGAGATATCTTTCCTAACTTCAGGAATTTAACAGATTAAGACACCTAATTCGGTTCGAAGTTTGGCTTCTATCATCCTTTCAGGTATGTTAGTGTACCCCACTTAGCTCCCACCTCCTGATGCAGAAGGGCACAAGCCTCCTGTAGGTCCTGTGTCCCCTCTGCCAGCCCTGCCTCAGTGCCACAAATTCTATAAGGTATCTCAGTTTTCAGTAGACCTTACATTTATAACTGAATCCCACCTAATAAGTCTTAAAATGCAAGCTTAATTACGCCCTGTCAAAAATATCAGTGTCTATGTATAGCGTAGGTTTCTAGCTCCCAATACACCTGATGGAGATCTAATCAGCTGGTGGAGCTGAGAGTGTGATTTATCTTACCCCACAGCAGGCAGCCACTGGCTTAGCTGTATCCCTCTGTAGGCTCCGTTACTGTCCTGGCTGGTTTCCCAAAAATCCTTTCCCAAGGCACTGGCTTTATCTTACCCAATATTAAGCATCTCCAGTACAGCTGCCTACATAGAAGCTAAGTGCCCTACCTTCTTTTACAGTTAAAACAGAGAAATAGACACTTTAAGACACAAATTATCCCTCTTTATTTTTGGCTTCTACTTTGGGATGACGAGTCACTGTCCGCACACTGACTCTAACGGGAGACCTGATGATTGGCTCATATGGACACATCTGCACTAAACTATAGATTTATGGAGTGAGGGGAGATGGCTGCAGCTCTGGATGTATTGCATCCCCTCAGCACGCTGCTGGGTGGAGACAGCGTGTGCTGATGCTAGGAAGCAAACTGACGTCTAACACTTCGGTTCCTAAACACAAAACTGGTGTGCGGTACCTGTTACGCTGGAAGATCCCATGTCACCCCAGGTTCCTTGCCGCGGTGTAGGCTTTTGTAGCCTGTTACTGAGTTGTCTTTGTGCAAATTATCCATGTAGTGCAATTAGCACTGCTCTCTAAGAAAGTCTTCGGCTGGTAATGTTGAAAGATATTTGGGGTTTGTGTTGGTGCTGAAAGGCTGCCAAAAGGATGATTTGAGTGTGAAGAAATTTTTCTTTGTTTTTTGGTTCTTCTTTGTTGGCCTAAGGTGTTTGTTTTTGGAAATGTAGGCTTTGAGGAAAAAATTGCCTGGAATTCAGTTGCAAACAGGAAAACAGGAGTGGAAAAAGCTAGAAGTTGTTCACACGGGTGTTAGAAATGCTGCCATCAGAGACCATTCCCAGGGACTTAAAAATGACCACAAGGCATGGGAGCCAGTTCAGCTTGGGAAGCTAACGCTCCCTTCAGAGCCCTTCAAACATGAACACAGAGCCTTAAACCCAGAGTGCTGGGTGAGAACCTGTCTTGGAGGAGCGGTATAGCCACGGGAAGATGCGGTGTGCACAGATGCATGTGCTCTGATTTCCCCTTCTGGAAGGCAAGGATAATATAGTAATGTCCTATCTAAAAGAGACAGAAATTGCAGCAAGCTCCTGCTATTAAACTGCATGGCTTTGGCTCAGCCCCATCCTGAGAACCTCTTGCAGGTTTGACCCACACTACAAGCCCCTGAAGGCAAAAATAGTTTTGTCACCAAACTGATGTTGCTCTTTATGGTACCAACAACATGAAAGCTTCAGGGTGGTCAAGGAGATATTGATATAATGGTTCTTATGCTGGAGGTAAAGGAGAATGAGGTCTGCCATGGAGCACGCACAGAGTGCACACAGGTCCCACTATGCACAACTGGGCTCTATCCCATACATCTGCAGGCCAATTCCAGGACTTCTCTCCCAGTTTGTTACTTGTATGCTGGGGGCAGCTGGTTGACCTGGGTAAGGTCATCCAGCTACCTAAATGTGGGTCTCTGACAGATGAAGGGACAGTGGTTAGGCTGCCTGCTGGGAACTCTCTAAGAACTTTCCTACAAGGTTTGCTTTCTGCTTCAGCATCATCCACAGCATCTCTGTGCCACTGATGTCCCTATTTGTTTTGCTTGTTTGATTCAGAAGAAGGGAGGGAGGAGGGTTCATCTCAGCCTTGCTCATGGCTACAAGCGCTAATGTCTAATCTTGATTTACGCTCCAGTGTAATAGAGATAAATTGGCAGGATGCAGTTCTTTTTTAAGAAGAACGCCTGAAGTTTGCAAGTCTGCCTGACCTCCTGCAGGTAATGAAGACAGCTAATAGGGAAGCTGAGGCTCCTGATCCTCTCTTCCTCTGCTCTTTGAGCCCAAAGCAAGCTGATGAGCCAAGCAGAAATGAAAATGATAAATGATCAGGCGCTGGTGGCTGGTGAGGTCTGAACTGTGAAGGAAGACCACATCAGGCTCCCTCGCCTGGAAAGGCATTTATCTTCTGCTTGCCCCCCCAGCCTGCTTTCAGCGCAGTTGAAAGCCGACGAATATGCAGGAGGACAAGCTGTCATGCTAAACAGATTCCCGCAGCGCGTGACAGGATTTTGCCTGTGAGGAGAATGGAGGGCTGAATCAGTGGCAAGAGATAAGCTTGTCAACTTCGCTGCTGATATGCAAGAAGGTCACTTCACCCGAGAGAAGTTTAAATAAACAAGTGGAGTCCAGGGCTACAGCAAGATCAACAGTTACCCAGAGTGTTCTTCCCAAAGGAGCATCGTAAAAGCAGACTCAGCGAAGCCAGAGTCATCAGGCAGCAAAAACTAAGAAATCCCTTCAGATGTGTAACGTCTCACAGGTGTTGTGTGAGAATCTCCATAACTGGCTTCTGCACCCCCTGCAATTACAGGGCAGCCACCCTTCTGGTGTAAGGTCTGATGCACCAGGTCACCCCGAATCTTCACCTAGAGACTGACCACATCCAGGACAGTTGTGGAAGGCTGAGAACACTATGCTGTAATAATAAGAAGTAGGAAGAGCTTCTTGGGGACCTCCTGCCCAGGAAAGCCCCACGACTTGAAACATTCTCCAGTCCCATAACTGTTCTGCTGCCCTGTCGGATGAACTTTCGTGGCCCTTCCCTCATCACATCACCCAAAATGCAACTTTTCACGTGTTTCTCCATACCCTGGGAAAAGATCGGGCTGTGCCTGGTGTTCCTGGTGTCAGCCCAGCACGGGGACACAGGTAGTCTGGAGCAGTGTTGCTGAGCAATGAGCTGTAAGGAAAGCCTACTAAGTCCTGTCAGGTGAGGCTAGGACAGTTGACATTGATGGTAAAGGGACATGAACTCACCCTGGATTTGGGAAAAAAAATTTCTAACAAACTCATAGGTTAATGAGGGTTTTTTTTCTTTTCTCTTTTTATTTTTTGGGGGGATGGTGCATCTCAGTGTTGTGTATTTGAAAAATACATCTAAACACATAAACTCAACCATGACTGAGAATGTCCCTTGGTACAAAAACATGTCCCAGGCAGACTGTGGGCAGTTAGGGTGACTCAGGGACCATTTGTAGGAGGTAGTTGACATGTGGCTGCCCTGTTTTGGGAGACAAGTTGTTCCAGACCAGGTGGTTTCTGGACCACAAAATAGTCACAGGCATTTGCCTCGATCTGTGGTAGAGGGAAGTTCTCAGAGCTCTTAGTTCAGTGTAAATACAGCGTAAGAGGCTTTGAGCATGACAGAGAAGGAGGGGATATTAGTTTTAAGAAGGCTCTAGACACTATTTCACATGTACAAGCAAGAGAGGAAAATAGTACCCAGCTAAAGCTAGGAAGCAGGAACAGAGATAAAATTGTACTTGAAGGTAGCTACTAAGGGTTTGCTGTCAAAACGGAAGGATGCATCAAGCTGGGACACGTTGGCATCTGTGCTGGCTCTAGTGGTATTTGCACTTTCATTCAGGACAGGGGTGGTAGAAGAGGGAAGGATCTTATTATATTTGCAGATGACACAAAGCTGTTCTGGACTGCAAGGTATGTTCCAAAACAGGATTAAAATTCAAATGACCTTGGTACATTGGAGAACAGCCTGTATAAAAAAAAAAAAAAAAGACCCCTGGCTTAAATTCAGGGGAACTTTTTTGCCTTCTCAATTCCATCTGAAGCAAAGGGAAACACTCACTTCATTGCAAAATGCAGAAATTTAAGGGCAGGTGGCAAGTTCAAAACCAACAAAATAAGGTGGTTTCTCATAGCTGGGTACGAATATGGGTTCACTCTATGGGTACTAAGAGTGTGTAACTCCCTGACATGGGGTGTTTTAGACACAGAAAGTTTTAATGAGTTCACAAGGAAGCTAAACAAATCAGTGGAAGAGAAAACCATTAAAAGGTACAAAACGCACAGAAATCATGTCCAGTTTAGCAAGTCCCAAAGGCAGAAATTGTTATAGACTGTGAGAGTATTTGATGGAAGCATTGCCATACGCTCACTGCATTCTTACACTCGTTTGGTATTTGCAACTTTATGAAATAGGATATTGTGTTAGGTGGATGTTTGGTCTGACCCGTTTGGCTGTTTTTATGTCCTAAACCCCCAACAGGCTCTGGGCCTTGGAGCAAGATCTTCAGTGTGTCAGTTAATTTAGTCTAGCTCACCTGCAGCCCACAGGACCCAGCAGGAGACAAGTCCATTTATAAGCTGACAAGTTTCAAACAGGAATTTTTTAGCGGCTGTTAACTCAAATGATAGGAGACACTCAGGTAGATGATTTTAGCAATGAACAGAGACAATTTTTGTGAAGAACCTGGAGTTCATCTGCCTACATCTGTTTCTCCCTCTTTTCCTCTGGCAGCTCAGCACCTTTTCTCCAACCCAGCACATTTGACTGGTAGGTTGGGTTCAGCCCTCACTCAGGTATAATTAGAGAATTGTATGTTCTTCCAGATCCATGTGTGGGGAAATAGCACACAAACCCCCACAAGGGATACTTGCCATCCTACATCTCAAGTTCTTTTCGAGGGAAGGACAACCAAGTATTGAGGAAACTCAACACTGAAAGCAGTCCTCTGAAAAATCCTGCAACCATCGTCCAGCAGAGGTTTCTGACCTTACAGAGGGAGGACAAAGCACATCATTGGTCATAGTCCCTTTTACTAGTCTAAATCCTGTAAGTTAATGCACTAAACCAAGGATTGGACAACCGTTTCTTTCTATCGTGTCTGCTGGACGGGTGAGAAGGACTGTGCAGACTTCATAAACCAACACAGGAAGATAAATCAGATAAATATTGATTGTGCCCTCTTGGGATGGAAATCATATTCTCCTTCTCTCCGCGGCTACAGCACCCAGCAATGAGGTCTCCTGTCAAAGACAAAGTAAAACGACCTGCCCAGACTCATGTGGTGGCAGTGCCAATAGTGGCACCTGGCTCTCCTGGAGAGGTTTAGTTGTGCAGCCACAGATCCGTCAGTAAAAATTTACCCTTTTCCCATTCCCTCCACTTTTCTCATGCTCCTTTGCTTCACTCTGTCCCTTCTGTGATTTTTTTCCCTCTTCTGAGAAGAGGATGAGCATCATCTCAAGAGGAAGGAAGTACTTTGGGAAGTCAAAGTAAAAGGCAAGCAAGCCTGCTTACACACTCTTGACCAAAAAGCAGAGGCTTCACTGGCCTTTCAGAAAGCCTTCCATTGGATTCACTTTCAGGGTTAGCTTTGGCAGCTGCAATGCTTTTGTTCTTCATAAATCAGGCAGAGAGCCGTGGCAGACCTAGGCTGGCCACGTGTCCCCAGCCATCAGCTGAATGCCGCAAGCACCACTGGGATCACAATCCTGACCTTCGGATGCCATCGATAGCTATTCAGGGAGCAAAAAAAGCAAGAAGGGAGATGTATCAGGAGAAAAAACATTTTCTTAGCACTTCTGGGCCGTGTAACACTGCACTGCAGCTGAAATCAATAGCTTGCCACCAGTTCGCGTTGGATGGGGATCTGACCATACCAAACACGTCTTGCCTATTATGTCTGGTTTGAGGCTCGGATGGAGACCTTGCAGTTGCTCCAGGAGAATGGGAAAGAAACCGTGTACCCTCCTACCCTCAGAGGCAGGCTGGGCTTTTCGATGGTGTTAATCTCGGCTGGCAATGAATCTGTCAGTAGCACATAACTTACCGGCGGTGTAAAATAACAACGGTGTGGGCCAGGAGGGCTGAGAGGAGCTGGGCGTCAGCCCCTCTGGGTTTGCTTTTCTTTCTCTCCTTGCCTTTTAGGCAGTTGGTTCTGGGGACGATGTGTGCATGTGTCAGCACACCAGGACATCTTTGCAATAAGGGCTACAATAAATAATAACGCCAGTGCAAGCGTTAGCATACAAAGTCTTTAATAGGGAGATTCCACTAAGGCCTCTGGAATGAATCAGAGATACACTGAGCTTTCAGCACCTAAAAGAAGAGCTTGCTCATGATGTGAGCTGGCCATGATGTTCTGCATCTCTTACCTCTTTTTGTCAGGTATAACTGTTAAACAGCTGCCCTATTGCTCCCTGGACTTGGCTGTATATTTGAGGTGGTTAAAGGGAACATTCTCATTTTCTTCTAAATATTCTGGGGATGAAAAATTATGACTAAATGCCACAATTATAAGTAATAAATATTAGTTGCAGTATAACTGTGATATTATGATTATTTTTACATGGGAGAAGGAGAAGAGAGATAAATCCCCCGAACCAGACTTTCTGTCTGGTAGTTTCTGAGAAACCAGAAAGCACAATCTCGAATTTCATAGCTGGAGTCCAGGACCCAGGCATGATGCTGTGTGCCCAGCAGAAGGAGCTCTAGACTATCAGAAGGACATCTGCGGCTCCAGCAGCACTGAATGATCTACTCCACCAGATGCTGGCATTTCAGCTTTCTGCTCCCTGCCCAGCACAGGAGCAGCTTTGAGACCCATTGGGTTGCTTTTATCAAAGAGGGCATGTGTACTTGTGGAAAAAGCAGGTCATTTGTTCAGGTGCTTAGGTCATCATATCCTGTCAGATGTGGATGGAAAGAGAGAAGGTTACTAAAAATAAAAGTGCAGAAGCGGATTGAGACCAGCATCTTGTAAGGATGTGAAATGGGCCGCATCCCTAGGGAATGTCCCCTACGGGGCTCTGGGGTTCATAACATGGAGTGCCTAGGGTGGCATGTAGACCTTCAAGTCCAATTCTTGATGCCTGTTCCATCAGCGCCCAAAGGATGTCTCTCACATTTTCCCACATCCTAAATGCAAGGAGGGCTGCCAACATCCAGGGCCTGCAGGAGTTAAAATCCAGCGTGACGTGTCCAGAGAAGAGATTGGAAGCATTGCCTGTGTCTGAGGGTCCTGCTGTAAGCAGCAGTTTGTTAGCTAGAAGGTCCAAGATAAACTCAAGAGATTCCTACCAGGGAGAAGCACTGCTAAGGGGGACTGAAAACCTGCAAAAGTCAGGGGAAAACTCATGTGAAATAGGAGATACTACACGGTCTCTGCACGTGTGAGAAAAATGACGTGAGAGAAACCAGGAGAAAAACCACAGGTTCTGAATTTCTGCCTGTAATCAACTCCGTGCAAAAATCCCATTCCCTTTGCAGTGAATTTTACATGCTCAGGTGCTGTGTAGCATATTTGTTATTCCACAGTCACTGTGCAGTTCACCTAGACTGAAAGAAGAACAGGGTTATTGTTTTCTGTTAACTAAAATGATTAAAGCAATCATACTTGCTGCTGGAGACTATTGGATGGCTTAGGAATGCATAATGGGCTTTAGACTCTTTTATCTCTTTTTAGACTTTCTTTTTTACACAGCTTAAACAGGAAAAATTATCTGAGAGGATTAAAAAATGGCTGTTTTCCTCCCTCTTGTAAATTAAATAACATCTTGGAAATACGTGTCCTATTTATTTAATTGGAAAAATTGTTATTACAATTTTCAGATCAATCTTAGGACATAATAGTATAATGAAATCTTGGTATTTTTGTAAAAATAATAATGCCATTGTAGCAAAATTCACAAATTATGAAAAAAAAGGAATACAGTGGATCATGAAAAATGAAGAATTTTGAGATTTCATTTTTCAGTTCCCTCTTAAAGCAGTATTTCTGGTGTGTGACCAGCTGTCGTTATTCTTTCTATTCATACAGTCATAGAGCTTCTGAACATCCTGCCAGTCTAGAGCCCTATTGCTCTAGATACTCTATTAGCATCATTTAAAAACACAATTTTTTTCCCCAAATACCATTTTGTCTGTGCAAAGTGACATAGACTTTCTTTGTAGTGTTTCATATGTGCAGGCTGTATACAGGGGAGGGCTCTGTTTCTCTAAAATGATAAGAGGAACAGACATTAAAATAATAAAATCACTGAAAATAATAATATGTTCCCTATCTCCCTAGTTCTACACAGGAATGAATTTCCTACTCTGCTTCCTACCACAAGGTAAAAAGCCGCTTGCATAAAGGGAGCAAAAGAGCCAGAATTTGTTCTTGCTAGAATCCTATTATAGCATCCTTTAAACAAATATTTTGACTTGGTGTAGGTGTGGGTTGCAAATCTGCCTTTACAAGGGCTCAGTTGCTCCAGCTTTATTTTTATGATGCTGAAGTAGAAGCTGAAGGTATAACATGGCCAAAACATGTTCCTCTAGATTGGTCATTACAATGCTGTAAGAATTAAAATCCCCCGAGGAGCACATACTTCATCTGTGATGTATGCCAGAGAGAAATTTCAGGAGCCCTTTGTGACTTGAACTTGAGTAAATTAAATTCATTGGGTACCTTTGCCCCTAGGAGACAAGAAGCTGCTTTTTTTAAAGCTTAATGTGGTAGTAAAGACAGGGGATCACTCATCTCTCCCTGAAATGTGGCCACTTCTGCAGTGGAAGTTATCATACCTGCTAGCAGTGTCATAAAAGCTCTTACCTATGAATGAAAGACATGACCATGCCTGGCAGCTAGACGTGCATTTGAAAAGTTTGCGTGGTCTGACTTTGCCAAAATCTGAAGGGAAAAATGGTGACATTAGAAAAACTGGAGCAAATGGTGTGATGAAATTCTGCCCAAAGCAGCTCATGCCTGCCCTTCGGTCCCCAAAGGAGATAAACCCAACCCAATCAGTAGGCCAGTACTGAAAGTCCCCAGTCCCAATGATTAATTTAGAAAACTCCTAAAAGGGACAGTTAACAAACTCTAGTAATGAGTAAACTTCTCATCTGTTCTAGAAGATACTGTATTTTAACTTTGTAGTACCTATTATACCCATTTTGGAAACTGGGAAGCTGAATAATATTGCCTTAAACATAGTTGAGGGCCTCAGCTGTGGACTTTGAGCCTTTTTTGGATGGTGCTAGTTTCTTGTTTTGTCTGTACAGCACCCTGAGCGGTTCATGACTGGGGCTCTGAAGAAATAATACAATATATATATTTTTCTTTTTACTGTTATGTGCGTTATTGGCATTATTATTAGGCTGAACTCATTCTTGTTTGAAGAAGCCTTTGAAAACCTCTGGCAAAAGGTTCCACCGGGACCAGCTGACATTCGAGTGTTTTGCATCAAATTCCAAAATGGCAAAGAGTTGTTATGAGCTGAAAGGAAGAGACGGAATCTCCAAAGGACCCTGCAGACCCCGCTGACTCTCTGAATCTACGTAAGTTGGGGAATTGAGTGATAAAACAAACATCCCAGGTTATGGGGGTGTGAAGTTTGCTTAATGGAACGGACACAGTAGCATCCCCGGGTGAGGGGGGAACGCCTGCGAGTTGCCTTCCAAGCAGGGGAACACTCAGGAGGTATGGGAACTGGCAGGCAACTGGCCGATATATGTGGGCTGCCCTCTGATTTCCCTTTCTCCAGGGCCAACTCTTTCCTGGCTGACTGCAGGATGTCTTGCCGCAATCCCTTTTTTTTTTTTTTTTTTTTGTCTCGCCTAAGCTAAGCAAGGCCAATCTGAACGAGGAATTTCATTGGGGACCTCCGAGGAACACCTATCTGCAGGAGAAAACTGTTCTGGTGATGCAAGAAATGGCAAATTTCCCTCTGAGTCAGAGCTGGATTGGTCCAGCTGGCCAGGAGGAGGGAACCAGGAGCTACGGAGCAGATAGCAACAGAGACACTAGGGCATTTCTTATCCAACCAGGGTTCAGATTCAGGGAGGGGTGTCGATGCCTCGTCCAACCCACATCCCAAAATGTACATCTGATGTCAGTGTAACCCGACTATTGCCATGCAAGTCTCCTGCTGTGTCATCTCAGCAGGGTGGTGTATATAAAACCCTGAGTAATTTCACCCCGAGCAACTGGTAGGACAGAAGAGTTAAGGTCAGATTCTTCTCACCTAACTTCAGACTCTTAATTAAGGCAGTTAATCGCTCTCCCCCTAAAAATGGGAAAAAGAGGGAGAAAAAGAATTCCAGACTGCAATGCCAGTCTGAGATTTTCATTGACTATAGGAGCCTGTGTAGTGCTGTTCGACAACCTCATTTTCTCTATTCTAAGTCTAAGATTAGGAGACATGAGTTAAGACACTTAAGTCCATATATAATTCCAATTCTGTGATTGACTGTCCCTATTGATTCAGAGAAAGTACTCGTGTTTAACTTAAGTCACATTATCCTCTTTGCTATTTTCTGGGAAACCACAATTTGATTGTACGTCTTTTGTCCTAAGCCATATGTTTTGGGGAGGGTATAAGGAACTGTAGTGTTTGGGACTGTCTACACTGGATAGATAATCTGTATATCCTTGATTAAACTGTGCCACTGTCATGCGTGATTGCAGGGGACCAAAGCAGAAAACCCGCTGGAGTCACAAGTAGGGTACAAAAGCCTCCCAGGTGTGATTCTCATGTAAGAAACTGTTTAACTGTTTTGCAGAATCATGGCCTCGGAGTGCTGTACTTTGTCACTCAAAAGGGATATATTTCTGTTGCAGATAAAATTAACCTGACCTGCTTCATCCTCCTGAACTTCTCTGGATGCTGCACCAGCAGGAACATTGACTAATTCCAGCCAGCAACAAACTTCAGAGTTTGAAGCAGCATCTCTCTAGCCTCTTCACAGAATGTTAATTGCTTTACCGAGTATTGTGGATTTTACTAAAAGGTCTGGCTGTGTAGGAATAAAGGCTCACAGTGTGGGGACAGATATGTGGTGGAAAGGCAAATTTAGGATGACTTTTGCTGGTCTAGACTGAGAATCACTGGTTGGACTGCAATGAGATTTACCCTGAAGGTCTAATTCAGTTTACCAGGCTTTGCAGACTCAAACTGAAGGATGCACCACGAAACAAAATAAAAAGCGACATCATCACAAGTACAACCAAGACAGCTTCATGCTATTCATGAAGTTACACCCATCTATCCAGCTGAAGAGTAGCTCCAGAGGACGGCAAACCTGCGACACCACTCATTTCTAGAGCTTGTCCTGGTAGGTGGTGCGCAGGAAGAATGCCACTGAGCACTGTATATAGGACCTTAAAAGAGGTCATATTTGGGGCTGTTCTGCTGAGCAGAAGTCGAACCTGTGAATCCACAAGCAAGCTCCAGCTCAGTGGCAGTCTCCTGCACGTCCCAGGCACAACTCTTCCACATTTGCTGGCAATTTCTATTTCCAGATTGCTTGGAGAAGGCTGGGTTAAAAGAACCAGGTTCTTCCTCTGATGTAACATAGATGCAGCCACGATGCTCGGTTCCCACTAGGGTTGTAGTTAGAGTTTTTTTGGAATCACCCAATAAGAATCTTACATCAACAGATTTCTCTGTCTTATAACCTATTCTACAGAACACCTCTCAAGGATGTAGCTGAAAAAAAAAAAGGAAGGCTAATTCAAAGATTATGTCCAGAATATAAAACATAGAATATATTTTCCTTTATTTTTTTTTTCTTTCTGATGAAAGTCTATTGTTAAATAGATTCCTATAATAATTGCTTGTATAATAATGTAAAAAATGAGGTGCCAGGCATTCAGTCTCTCAGGTTCCTATGGACTTTGACAAAATAATTCACTTCACATGAATATAAAATTTAATGTTCATGGCATAGTGCTCAGCTGGGGGGGGCAGTTGCTTTTTCATATACATTGAGAACACGCTGAGAAAACTTTTTTTGAGTTAGGAGTGGTGGAGCTCCAAACCAAAGCCTGATGGACAGAGCAGAGCGGTGGGAGTTCTCTCATTAGACAGGTGGATGCAGATGGATTTTCAGAGCTCACTGACTGAAAGAAGTGGAGGGAAACCTGGCCTTCAACCCTGGAAGTGTGTTGACCTGGAGGACCTGATGGGGAAGAGTTTATGACTGAAAGAATGAAGGAGGCTTATGAAGACTTATTATATTGGAATCTAGAAGTAGAAATGGTATCTAGCCCAAGCTAAAGGATATTTCACCTTCTTTGTCAGTTCTGCCAAGGCTCTTAAAGCTGGCAGGGACAAGAAAGACAGGGAGGAATCAGCACACATAATCCATGGCAAATTCCCAGCCTACTACAAAGATCATACAATTTCCACAACGTGAGAAACAATACCCACTCGTTTTTCCCACATGTATCCTTACTCTTCTGTATGTCCTGAGCCCTCACGACCTTAATCTGTTCCTATTCCAGCAGCAAGCCAAATGCCTTGTTGCATGAGAAGAACAGCAAGAAGGTTCCCTAGAAGATGTTGAGAAGCAATCATTCCTGAGGCAAGTTCAGCTGCACACTAGTGTCCTTCTCCAACCCAGATGGGGACTGGGCAGTGTGTTAAATGGTCCTGGGGAGCAATTGTCCACGTTCCCTGAGGACACCACATTAATCAGGATTGTCTTCTCCTGAACACAATGTCTGATAGAGAAAACAAATTATTATTTTGACAACAGCGCATGGTTTTCTCAGTGCTGTGGCCCAAAGGACAGCAAATTAGGGTCATCATTCTTTTAGACACCATGGTACATCACTTGGTCTCCAAAGCTCTCCCAGCACAAGAGTTTCCAAACTATAGACTCAGGTTGGGTTCCCAGAGGGCAGGACCAGTAAAATCTCTTCTATATGGCTGCAGTTCCCAAGTTCTACTGTGTGTAACAGGGACCCTACAGGCTCAAAGTCTCCAGAGCTGTGAGTTCAAAATCTGAAAGCTGCCCAGAAGGCTGGTACACAGTATAACTAAGTCCATCTCCCATGCCCATTGCGCTTCTTAAGCCCTGTTACTGTATCCCAGGGTGAGGTGTGTGCATGTGTGCAGGGCAAGCGTTGCAAAAGGAGAACTCAACTGGGCATCCGATTCCTTGGGGAACTCTTAATGAGTCAAGTAAGGGGGTGAATAACTGCTTTAAAACACAAGGGATGCTCAGCCTGGAGAAAGGGGAAGAAAAACATCAGAACACGGGCAAGGCAGATTATTTCGAACAAAGCATTCCCAAGACAATCCCCAATTTACTTAAAATTCCAATTAAAATTGGAGAAGGGGGAGAGGGAAGGGAAGAAAGGTAAAAAAAAAAAAAAAGGAATGTTGCTGACGTCTGTTTTCCAGTTTCGTATTGACCAGGGGTAAAAAAAAAAGCCACCACCCAGACCCTTTTTCTGATTAATAAAAATGTGATGGAAATTTCATATGTTGTCTCGGCTCCTAAACACTTCTCAGCCACATCTGGCACTGCGAGCTCCTTCCAGCCTGTTTATATTCACAATGAGAACATTTTTTCCAGCCCTGTCAACAATTATTGTTTCCCCTGTGGGGAAGTCAGAGGTTGTCCCTCACTTTGGTCATTAAAAAAGCCTTGGCTTTGAAGTGCCTCCCTGGTCATCATTTGTTGGTGCATGCCTGAGCTGCAGAACGGAATGAGGACAAACACGGAGGAGACCTGGACCTTGACTGCTTCTCTTCCAGCAGCAGATGAGACGGAAAAACGTCGCTGCTGCCATGGGGTCGAGCCAAGGGTTCCCCGCGTGGGAGTGGGAGGGTGGATGCCCATCTCACCTCGGGGGGCCACGGTGACTTGTGGCCTCCTGGCAATGCAGAGGGTGCAGCAGAAATGAGTCAGTGCCTTTGATTCTGAGATTTTTGGCTCCCCTTCACGCGTCCCTTTGATGTCAGGGTTTGTTTGTGGAGAGGAGGCGTTTTTTTTATGGGCTCTCTTCGAACTTGTATGACTTCCCATTGGAGGCTAGGGGACGGGGGGGGCAGGGAGAGAACAAAACCCAACCAAGCCCCCAAGGCCCAAGGTTCAAACCACAGGAGCCGCAGGTGAGCCAGATAGCGTGTTCTCAGAAACCAAAGGGAAATCAGCCACATTCTTTCTTTATGCAATAAAAGGCAGCTTCAGCAGCACAGCCAGCCCCTGTCCAAGCTCCCTCCAACTTTGTGGGGGCAGGCAGCAGGCTCAGGAATTGGTTGTTCCCCTCATTTGACATATCATTGCTGGTGAGGTCTTGCAGCCCTCAGCCACGTGGGGTTTGGGGTACACGAGCAACGCATTTGTCTCGGTGTGTCTTCCCCCATCACAAAGTTAGTCTTGAGGTCTCACCCTGGACTGGTAAGGGCAGTCAGTCCTGACTCAGTCCTTTCCCCAGTTTTAAAGAGGAACGCAGCAAGGTGAAGTGACACATCCAAGGCTGCAATGAAAGTCAGTATCGAAGCCAACACGCAGCACCAAACTCACCTGATTCCCTAGGATTTCAGAATTAGCACTGTGTGGTCCTAATCCATTCACTGTACAGCTGCTTCTAAGGAGAAAAATGCCCTTTTTTCAGGACCAGGTCACTTCAACTCTACCTAGCTATTCCTCATTTTTATGACTTATCCAGGGGCATTTGGAGGGGAGGAGGATCAGGGAAGATTAGCAAGAGGGACCTCTGCCACTGATGCCACAGAAGAACTTCTGCAGCAGAGTGCCTCAGTTTCCCTCCTATGTGAGGACGGACGTAACACCACCCTGTACCATAGGGCTGTCAAATAACTGCAAACACATTCATGAAAGAGGTCAGCAGGTGATTCTTGAAGCAAGGGGCTTGTTCTGAGCTCACAAATCACCAAGACGCTGAGGTTGGAGGGGACCTCTGGACATCGTTTAGTCCAACCCCTTGCTCAGAGTGAGCTGGAGCAGGTTGCTCAAGGTCTTGTCCAGTCAAGATTTGAATGTCTGCAAGGGTGGAGACTCCATAACCTCTCTGTCTGCTCCAGTGTTTGACCACGCTGACAATAAAAATATTTTTCTCATGTTTAAATGGAATTTCCCGTGCCCATTGCCTCTTGTCATAAACCAAATCAAAGTTTAAGAAAACTCTATGTTCATGTAAAAAATCACGTGAATTCTTTCTCAGAATTCACATTAAGGTCTATGAAATTCACGATCTCTTATGTTTCTTATGAATTTGATTTCAAAGTACATTCATTTTTTATTGGGGAGGTGAAATCTTAATTTTTTTTATAACCAAAACTTGGGTAAAAATTAATCATTTTCTCCAATCAATCTGACACATTTAAAAAATCCGCTAAAGAATCCTTTGTGTACCTTAGCCTTAAGTATCCACTCTGTGAAATATAAGGGCTCTTCAACTTATTTAGAATCGGTCTTCAAAAACTGAAAACCCACCCTCTTCCTTCCTAAGATTTCTGCCTTAAGAAAGTCACACAAAGTGCTCACACCCAGCAGTACGTTCACTTTCCATGCTCCGTGTGCTTGCAGAATCAAAAAAGAAAAGAAAAGAAAACAAAACAAAAACCTTTGTTGTTGCTATGGCCATTAACACTTCATGTGGATTTTTTTCTTGCTTAAGAATAGTTCCATAAAGGGATATTAAACACTTCCAAAAAGAAACTAGTATCACTATTTGAGTGATTAAAAAAAAAAAAAAGATATTTATAATGAGTTTGATTTTTGCACATGGTATGGCAGAGCAGTGCAAAGTAGCTGTATTGTATTAGTGAATCTGTTTTGCCCCATTTCCACTGAACTTGGCATTCAAAGCCATTAGCAAAAACACAGGACAAATAAAGAAGGGGAGATCCTGAGAGATTTAGGATGGGAATTCCTGTTTCAGCGTAAGTTTAAGGAGGCAGTGAGGCTCTGCTTCTCCTTTATGCCCTCTTCCCTTCCTTCCTACCAGCCAGCCATGCAGCCATCCAAGGAGGGAAACCTTCTCCCGTGACAATTTCAGACAAATGGGGACTGCGACGTGGAGAGAGCTCTGCCGGAATCCTTTCTCAAGTCTGCCACATGACAGAAGAAATAGTATGAGCCTTTCTAACCCTTCAATCAGTGCTAACTAAAATCACTGCACGCCAACCCCTCTCCTTTTAGAATTTGTGGTGTGCCTTCATTTCTCCCGCTTGTCCAGTTCTCGTTTTATGCTCAG
This sequence comes from Haliaeetus leucocephalus, assembly GCF_000737465.1. NCBI lineage: Eukaryota > Metazoa > Chordata > Aves > Accipitriformes > Accipitridae > Haliaeetus > Haliaeetus leucocephalus. Next base: position 28,099,569 of record NW_010972436.1, on the reverse strand, counting down.
TGTCTTGTACAAAGCTGCTGTTGTTAGATAGGTTGTTTTCTCACAGCTGCTACAAGATTTGAATCTTTGCACAGGGAAGAGCTATTCTGTGCTCAGCAGCACCTTACATCCTTCCAGCCCTGAGCACTGATGGAGATGAAGCCCTCACCTCCCTTGCCCTGATCTTGTGCATTCCTGAGTTCACCCAAATGCTATGCTACACCCAGATCGTGTCAGTCATGCAGTCAACAGGGATGGCCAGGTGTGCTTCCACCGGGCTGCTGGGACTTGCGCTGAAAATGTTGCATGCACAGACAGAAGTGAGTGATGGAGTGAGGGTGGAGTTCATCCGACTTAATGCATACAGCTGGAGTGGTGCAGCCTCCACCGGAGTAGTCACCCCAGCTCCCCTTGGCAGTTCATGGGGACGTAGTGAGTGCAGTCTGGGGCAGGTTCATTGCCCTCCAGGCAGGTCCTTAAACAAGGTCCGAGGAGACGTGTCTTGGAAGTGCCTGTTTCTCTCCACTGACTACAAAGAGGAGTCTGGGGTGATCGACTCAGCTGGAGTCTTCTACGGTGTGTACAGGGGATTAAATGAAATCCCAGAATGAAAAGGGATCCCTGAACTTAAAATGCGCCTCAGTCTTGAAGTTTTTAACTTATCTTTTCAATAACCAGATAAAAGTGCATCACCATTTACTGTTGGAAGAGCCATATCCTGATTGATAAAGAAAGATATCCTTCTGCTGACTCTCTTCCAGCTCCAGACCCGGCCTCTTCCATGGTTAGAAAACACCGTGGTACAGATGTAAGCAACCATAGAAAGTTATACCCGCACACTCTGCCAGCCTTAGCCAGATGGAGATGCTCTGATTCCTAGAAGGGAGCTGGAAAGCCCTTATCAGAGTTGTACCGGGCTGCACGGAGAGGAGCGCGTGAGAGCGAATTCCATCGGTTGGGAAGGAAAAGGGCTCAAGTTCCTTGATAGTGCCCAGGAGATGAGTGGGAAAAGGAAGCCAAAGCTAACTTGACCTTCGAGTGCGCAAAGGCATGAAAACAAATGCAAATCTGGCACCGGGCAAAATTGCTCAGTCATGCCTCTTGGAGGGCACAGCTGTGCACCCAGGGCGCTGGAAGTTAACAGCAAGGGAAGCGTTTGTCCAGAGGTCGATGCTTTGTCTGTTCTCTTCTTATCTTTGGTAGCTGCTCAAAGAAAACCCTATTTGCTGCAATTCTCTCCTTCCTTTCTTCGTTCCAAGTTATCTGTACACGCAATGGTATTCCTTAGTAACAAATGTAAATTCCGTTGCAGGTTATTCCAATTTTTAAAGTAGCATGAAGGCCAGCCCAGGCTATTGCTAAGATCATGGTGACTGTTTATTCAGGTGAGGTATTTTGCTTTTTATTGCTCAGACTTCTACTAGATTAATTGAGCTGTTTGTTTTTAGGGCTTTGTAGAAGTTCTCACTGCAATGCCTGTCCTTAAAAACCCTGGGTGGGAAGAAATTGCAATTTTTTTTTGTGTAGAATGAAAGGAATCTGTGGACCAGCAGGACATTAATGACGAGTTTCTATTTTATACAGAACAGCCAGGGAATGAGAATTTAATTAGCGCTATCTCCATCCTGTTCCCACCTCCAGGTAGCCAAGCAACCCTGGCATCTCTTTACCTTCCTATATTTAGAGTAGGTAGGAGCACGGATGTTATCAATCTGAGAAATGATACTCTCATGATAATAGTCTGTGTTTACTTACCTGCCTGTTGGTGTTGCCTCTTCCACCCCCTGAATGTCCCACAGTGATTAATGATTTTCCATGGCTCCATTTTTAACTGCGTCATTGGCTGTGTCTATTTTGCTAATTCAATAGGAGTGAGGAGCAAAATTTGGCCAGGAGGCACAGACTGGCAAGTCTACATTACGTAGCACTGGTTATGGGTGTCTATTGGTTCACATTTTGCTTGTGAACTTAGGTCACCCTTCTAGTTACAGAAGCGCTTTATTTGTTTGAAGTGTCTGATATAGTATGGGGGCTTTGCTAAAGTCCAACAATAGTGTCATCACAGGAAAAAAAGCGAACAAACATTTCCCTTCCTTCGGGGTGTGATGAGAAGACAAAGGAGGGTGTCTGAGGATGCAAAGCTTTCGAGGCTAGCACCGGAGGACTGTAGGATGTAGTTGTGCTTATTTTGTTTATGGTCCCCAAGGCCTGATGTCCTGAGCTGAGCTGTGTCTGGACCTTGTCTAGGAGAGGGCATGGACCAAAACAGCACATGGTGGGTATTTGAGCTTGTTTTCTAACTTTTTATCAGCATAGACATGGTCACCAGGGCCCTAATGTTCAGAAGATGGGCATGCAGTATTGCATTAAAAAATGATCCCATTGGAAGCCTTTTTTAGGCTCCAGATAGAGGAGGCTGCTTCTCCCTAAGCCCCTGACTAGACCTGTCATTACCCATAAGTTTTAGGCAGAAACAAAACTCCCTCAAGGAACCTTTTCTTTTCGCAACACAAAGTCCTTCTTACTCATCAGTAACAGGCAAATAAAGCACATCTTTTTACTTAGCGTTGAAGACGCTGAGCCTTGACAGTTCTTGAATTTAAGTGTTTCAAGCACTTCCAAGCACTTTTCTCCTCTCTGTGCTCCTCTGATCTCTCACAACCCTCTGGGAGCAAACGGGCTCAAGGAAACGCTCGAGCCTTCGCAGCCTGCTTTACTCCCAGCTTGAGCAGCAGCCAGGACAGCTGGCTCCTAACCTCTGCCCTTCCAGCAGGTGTTTACTTCTGCACAGTTAAAGCTGATTCACAGCTAGCGGAGTAAAGAGGAGCTTGTTTGTCACCTTCAGCCGCAATATAAACTAACCCCTTTCCCCCAGGGATCGACCATGGTCCTGGTTCATCCTTGGTGTTTGTGTGAGGAGTGCTTGAACGGATCACTGTTTAATCCTAGGTGGAATTGGCTCTCGCAACATGGGATACAAGGGAGTGAACGTATTTGTCTGTCTAGATGGCATGTCATGTTTTTTTGGCTCACTGGAGGAGGAAGACTAGCAAATGGCTTGTTGATGTCATCCCTGCAGTGTACCTCAGAGTTTGCACCACTTGCCATACTCTACCCTGAAGCCCTCTTCATTTCAGCACAGAGCAAAAATTTCATTCTTAGAAAATCCTGTTATTTGAAGTGTGGGTTGCCAGCAGGTGAAACCAAGGATGCAGTGTCACCCTTCAGACGTTGAGCACCTGGAAGAGTTTCAAGCCGCTTCTATCCTACATAGACATATGGGGAAAGGAAGGGAAAAAGGGCCTTACAAAAGAGGATGGATCCCTTTAATAATCTAGTTTTGTCTTTAACGTCCTCCTTCACTGAAAATCCTTGATGGCAGACAGGTGGGAAATCGGGAGAGAAATGAATGGAATTTGCTTTCATTGGATTCCACATAGCATGCTACTCTAATTAGCAGAGATAGGAATTAAAGTCATCATTTGATAAGATCATGTCACTGAGCTCTGGTGGAATTTTCTGCCTTATCTGGCATGTAATCTTATCCATTTTGATTTTAGCAAGAGATCAGGAATTAAGTAACATAATGAGATTGTATAGTCTAGACTAAACAAGCCAGAGACCACGGGCAGATGCAAGGGAGGGGAGGAGAGATTGGGGTAGGGAGTGTTGCAGGATCTGCAAGCTTGATACTACTGACAGCAAGGTTCTCGTAACACAGTACACATGCTTCAGGGCAAGTCCTGAAGCTGCACACTTTATCCCTCTCAGCTAGAGGACTAGGCTAAGTTCAGTTTCAGCTCCAACATTATCCAAAGTCAAAGCTCATATTTGGGGCTTTTGTCCAAATTATTCCCTGGGACAACTCAGAGCCCGAAGTCTGTTTCCCACTTTGTAGTTGGAATCCATTGAAGGAGAGGAGATTCTGATTTAATGCCTTACTCTCTGCCAGGGTCCTTTTGATTTTTAAGGGGCTTGATTCACCATTTTGGCATTCCTGTGTTGTGCTGAAGTCATTCTTCTGGTTTCTCTGGTGCCAGAATGAGTTAAAGCAGTGTCTAAATGCATGGCCCTGTTTCTCTCCTGACCTCTGCTCATATACCATGCCCTACAGGTTGGTGTAATACTTCTGTTAGTGTAATGCCAGTGATGTCAAAGCTATTGGGTAGTTAACCACCAAATGGGCCTTGCCCCATGGATTATACAAGAGAAGGTGAGCATTTGAAGGTAACTCGCTGACCACCAAGCTCCCCCCAAGATGCCCTCCACATATGATCCCACCTACAGACTTAGAATGCTCCATTGTCCAGTTACCTAAGTGCTTGGATCTTCTGTCCCATGTCTCTTATCAAAGGCCTCTTTCTCCTTTCCAACTCCTTTTTTCCATGTCAGAATTATCGTATTACTTTGGTAACGTTTCTAGTTCCTTGAAGTTCAGCCACATTTCTCCTTGCTGCTTTTACTTTGCTAGGCTGAACAAGCCAAAGCCCCATAAGTTTTCTTTGGTAAGAGAAGCTCTCCAATCCCTCGATTACAGCAGGAGCTATTCCCTCCAGCCATTCCTGGCGTAACTCAGCTTTAACGAATATGAGCTGGTCTATTCTGTAAATCATCTGCAGTCCCAGTCCCTGCAGTTTCAAAACTAGGATTGGCCATTGCTCTTGACAGGGAACAGCCACAGGGACCCTGAAGAATAATTCTTCTTCCTGGGACAAGGCATTTGTGAAAGGACTTATTCTCAGTTAATTATGCCAGCATTATAAGATTAGATGAGTTGGACAAGGCCGTACTATGAATCACTGGCAAGGTCAGTAATGGAACATGAGAGTCCTGATTTGTTGTTGTTGGTTTTTTTTGGGGGGGTGGTTGGGTTTTTTGTTTTGTTTTGGTTCGGGTTTTTTTCCCTTCTGTGTTTTACATACTTTTATGGCTCATCAGCACTGTGCTTGGAGCCATCCAGAATCCCCAAGGGGATGCTTGTCCAGTCAAAACATGCATTTCCTCTGCCCATGTTCCAAACCAGTTGGCCATGAACTCAGGTCTATCCACAGGATCTGTGCTAAAAAGCCAGAGGATACTTAATAAAACCTTCAGCACTGTTGAAGTGTCTACACAGTCTGTCTACACAGGATCTGGAGGTGGGACGGAGCCTGCTCACACCTGTTTTCAAAATGCCATGCCAACATAACCTACATCTGCAACCAAAACAGAACTGAATCCCCAATACTTGCCACTGGTCTCCTGTCTTGGCTGTTAGAAATTAAATTGGATCTGTTCCTATGTAAGCCTCTCACCGCTCCCTCCCTGTCTTTTTCTTCTTTTTTTTTTTTTTTCCCCTGATGCTTAATGAATAATTTTACCCTGCTTAGTATGTGTTGAAATTAGTGTTTTATAGGAAAACAGATTGTTTTCTGTTCTCATTTGCAAATAGACATCTAAAGAGTTTCTGGAGTTCACAGGCTGTTTTATATGAGAAATACTGAGGGGGGGTTCTCCCTCCTCGCTTCTTTTTTTCCCCTTTTCTGCTCATCTTGGCAAAACTGTGAAATCTGGGGAAGATAGGAGGGTCTATCAGGAGGAAGTTTTCCTGCCAGCAGCTGGCCTTATTTCAAGGAGAGCTTGCATGTCGGAGGAATTAAGGAGGGATCAAAAAATCTGGTGATGGATTTCTGGCATCAGCATCTCCCCAACCCAGAGAGACAAGTAGCTGCAGCTCATCCACCCAAGTAAGGTGATCTCAGGAACATCTCTGTGGGTGCGTATTGGGAGACAACATTAAGAAAATTTTTCCTGTCTTGTTTGAAATCATCGTCTGGACAAAAATCTCGTCCTTTCCTTCAAGAAGGAAAGAATTGTATCTCTTGTGGTTTCTAGTGCTTGTGCCTTTTTCTGGCAGTCATCAAGGTGCAGGTTTTTCACAAAAATATCTGAAAACCTTTGGATAGAGGTGAACAGCCTGAAGCTTTGGGACTAATTTGATTTCTTTAATGTAAGAACATACATATCTATAAATATATATATATATAAATGTTTAGAGAGCGGTCCATCTGCAAGGCTATCTTCTGGCATTGCTCCAGACAACCCTGCGATTGCTTCTCTTCTGCCCAAGAAAGGAAGTTGGGAGTGAGAAGAAATGAGAACATGAGGGGCAGGAAGAGATTTTAGGTGGCTGCTTAGAATAGACACCCACATGCCTCAGCTTTTTTCCTGACCACTCAGCAGAAATAGAAAGACCAGAGAGGGGACCTGTTCTCCAACCATTGGCAGTGAGGTAAAATCTTCTGCTCAGGAGCAAAACTCATGTGTCTAGATTCCGATACCTCTGTTGAGCTCACAGCAGATCTTTAGCTCTATGCTAAGAAGGAGAAAGAAAAAAAAAAAAAAAAAAAGGCGGCTTTTTTTTTTTTCTGTGAAGGTGAAGATTGCTTTCCTTTGGGTAATATCTTCAGTCCATGTATAAACACAAGAATAAAGGAAGGATAAGACATCAGTCCAAGCTTTGATCTAGACCTCCCAAAGGCCTTGGCGATACATTTCCTATCTGATCTTAAGCAAGTCATTTAATCTCCACACACTAATTTCTCACAGTAGAATATTGCTCTGAAATGATTTTCCACTCCTCCTCTTCCTTGTTGTGTCTAATTTAGTTGGGGTGGGTGAAAAATATGCATCCTAAGCAAGCCAAAATATTTCACTAGTTCCAGCTCCACTGCCACATTATCATTTGCTCAAGAAGCTATGAAGCAACAATCTGGAGGTTTTTTAGAATATTTCCAACACACATCTGTCACGGTTGATTTAATTTCAGTAGAAGTCCCCTCTATCAGGACTGGCTGCCATCTCCTCAGGACACTTCTAACCCTCTCCAAACCAACTAGATATTTTTCAAACTGGTTGAAATGTTTCAATGACATGACATGTGGGTGAAAGTTTCCACTATTTCAAAGATACTGTTTAATTTTGGGATTTTCTTCCATTTTGCTGCACAATTTATGATAAAGATAAAAGCATGAATTTAAAGAGAGAAAAATAAGAATAGAAAAGCTTCTGGGGTTTAATCACGATCTTCTTGTTTTAACTTTTTATCTTGCTAGATTCAAATGTATTTGTATCCACCAAAATCTTTTCCTCTGCAGTTTATGAAATGCATAACAAAGTAAAAGACTTGTCACCTGTCACCTGGCTCTGCTAAAGGCAATCCAGTTGTCTATACAGTGGTATGTAAGGAAAGTCTGAATCCAGCAGCTGGCCGTTAATAGATGGTGAATACAGCCTTTCTGAAGAGAGGACATGGATACCATTTTAACCATTTCTTTTTGCTGGGAGTACTCCAGGATTTGGGGAGGAGAGATCTGAAACATTTTAGATGACAAACTGTTGCTCTTCTAATTTAAAAAAAGAAAAATAATTCCTCAAACCCATTTATTCTCATATATAAGAAAACCCAGCATCTATTTTCTTTGACAGATACTTACTGATGTAAATCACCACTCTGAAAACATTTTCTATCATCAGTACATAAGTTTTACTAGGTTGTGCTAACTAGTAAATTTAAATTTCAAATATTTATTGTAGCTTTAATTCAAATTTTGATGTCATTCAAAGCAAGGAGAAATATTTCTTTTTTTCAAGCTGTTGTGCTTTAAAACTGTATAAAAAAACCCCAGAGTTTTTATTAAGCTATTATTACTATTCTTCTTGCTGCTGCTATTAGTTTATTACATATTCATTTATTTCCCATACAGATCACCTCTGAAATAAGGACTTAAGTTTTGTTTTTAACAGTGTGACAAAATGAGAACAGCATCTTATGGAAAATATCCTAACAACTCAACCAAAACTCATATGTCAGAATTTTAGAAGTGTAGAGCTGTCCCAAATTGTATGCAATAATATTTGTACTTCTTGTCCAGGCAGGTGGTAAGCAATATATCTTTTGGGATATGCTTGCCTTCAGCTATCATCACATAGTGCATTAGTTGCCTTAAATCATGTATAATTTGGCAGAAGCTATTGATATGTGTCAGCAAGCAATTCATTTGGCTTCAGTGTTGCCTGATTAGGAATGATGCTTTCCTCAAGCTAAAAAACTCTGCTTTTTGAGGGGTGGAGGTTACCATCCCCTCAGACCTGAGAGCAACATGTCTGGAAAATTTAGTAGACAGATTGTTATTCCTAATTGCTTCTTTTAAAAGCATTTCCCTTGCACAGGAGAGCGTCCAGGCCCCTTGAAATTTTGCTTAGTTCCCAATTATTCCAGTTTGAAACAGTTAGCATGAAGGAGATGTTACAGTAATCAGTGCAGACTGTGAACCCATTGGCAAGGAGAAGCTGTCACTGAAATATGTGATCTTGTCAGGCCTGGCTGCAAAAAAAACCAACCCACACTTTATGTGAAATATTGATGGAATGCCTCGCAACTCAACTCTAAAGGCCGAGGAATACTGCAAGGTGACCGTTGCTGGGGTGCAGAAGGTATGATGCAGGACACGGCAGCTGCAGAAATGGTGACGTTAACCTAACTCATTAGGTTCCCATTAACGCACCATGGGAAATAAGCGTGAACAAATCCTGTATTTTATACGACCAGTCTCATATGAGAAACCTTCTTGCCTGTAAGTTGTGTAGAGTTCAATTTGGTTTATATGGGAATATGAAGAGTTAGTAGATCTCAGGAGAGATGCGCTTGTGAATCTAAGGATGCTTCAGAAACCTACATCACAAGGTGACCCTAGACACTGAATGCTGACCAAGTGAAAATTGAAGCTTATCCTATTATTATAATTTCCTGAAGGTCCTGGCTGTGATGAAAATGTCGATCTGCTGAGGGCAGGCAAGCGCCCGTTTGTGCCATTAGACATTAGCAGTCTGAACGTCCAGAGGAGAAGGTAGGAGACAAGGAATCAATAATCACCTGCTTCAGAGAAAATAATGTTTAAAAAAATCCTCTTGGAGTTAAGGGAAGAGAGGAGAGGGAATAATTCACTGATCTTTACTGAAAGTCAACTTTGATTTCTTTTTCACCACTCCTTAAAGTTGACACGAAAGGGGTTATTTTTTCCCTGAGACCTACTTTTTTTCTCAGTACTGTTATTTCCCCTGTAAAAAGTCATCTCATGGTGTGCTGACTCTTCTTCAGGAAAGAAAAAGAGAACCCAGTGGGCAAACTGGAAAACCCCTTGAATGCCTGAAGATTACAGCCTGTTATGACTATCAGTTAATAATGCTTGTCCTTCAGCATAAGTGCTGGCAGCCTGTATTTTGTCTGCTGATATTCCTTCCACCACTTGGCCACCTGCAGACACTGGTGGAGATGCTCTCTGTATTACAAGAAGGCAAATCAGATTAAGGCAACCTGGGATATTCTGCCTGAGAGATAAAGTTTTACAGGGGAGAAGGATTACGCAGAGCCCCCATTGCTCTCCATTAAGGCTCTCTGCAGACTCTGGTAGTCAAGAGATTTGCCTTTCAAGCCTTTCACTGAAGCTCTAAAGGCAAGAAGAATTGTCTGTTTTCCCTTTCTCTTCAAAAACAGCTGAGATTTGAGCCTGCCCTCTGCCTCTGAGAGAGGAGACTCCAAGCACAGGTTCAGGTTACCTTAAAGTGACCCTTTAATATGGAGAAAATTCTCCCCTTCTTGCTGAGCACAAGTTCCCAGCTGAACAGACCTCTCCCGCCTGTACATCTGCACGGAGGGAAATGACAAAATGTTCCAATTTTTCTAAAATGTCAACTTAAAAAAACACACGCGTGCAAGCCCAAATAGAAAACAGATGCACTGTGGCAGCCTGGGAGATATAAATTTAAGGCTTGGAGCTGTCTTCACATCCCTCACTACCACTTTTATGGTTCTGCTTTCACTGGAGCACACCTGAGGCCTGCTGGCAAGACACTTCTTTTGAGTGCGGGTGACTCCCCAGTTGAAAACAAGCCATGAAAAAGCCTACTATGTCTGAGGAAAAAAAGGTAAACACAAAAAGAGACACTCCCTGGTGTTGAATCAGAGCCTGCCAACTTCATTCCACTTTGGCTCAGTTTACCCACGGAAGGTTTGACCTGCTATCTTTAGGAGCAACTTTAGGAGCATATAGAAAACAGATCTCCTGCAGTTTCTGGTTGCGCTGCTGTTCAATCTTCCTACTCCATAACACGAAGAACAGATTAGGCAGGGACAACTCCAAGTGTCCTACTAACAGAGACTCACCTATTAACCTTTCTGTTGTTTATTAAAGTCTGTTCTTATCCATCCTCACTTTTTTTTCTTTCCATTTCTTTCCCTTTACACATTTCCTCATGGAGCAAAGGCAAAACTTGCTGGTGGAGAAGAACTTGAGTTCAGGTCAACTTATCTGATGCTTTCATTCTGATGAATTGACCATTTGGTAACATTTTTCAATAATTATTTCCTTGGATCAAAATTGAAGGCCCTGATATAAGACCTACGCTGTCCCCAGAATTTCTTAAGTCATGTAATTGTTTTGTGTCAATTCTACTGATGGACTTAAAAAGAGTAAGCAGCAACATTAAAAAACATCAAGAAAAAGGAAAATGGGGAAAGAAATTAAACATCAATAGGATTAGACATACCTAAGCAGAGGTAGGGTGCCAAAATACTCCCTGGAGGCAGATCCCACGTGCCCAGAAGCCCTACATGTCTAAGCACCCATGTCTCTAAGTCTCCAACCTTCCTGAACACACATCACGCATTAAACCAGCAAAGCTCCAAGGCTTGGTTACCAATAATCCTCACAGTAATCCAAAGAGATGGAAGGCCTGTGAGTGATAACGCCAGAGCCTCTGGCAGGCTGCTCTGCAGTTTTTGAATCTGAGTGTGGTCTCCACCAAAAGCAGTACGAGAATAAGCCTTTGCTCATCTTCCATCACGGCCTTCGGAAACTCATCGTCAAAGAGGACCGTTGAGATGAAGAGCCTATCAGGACTCAGAAAGGGACTGGAAAGTTTGTCTTGGCAGTAAAGTTATCCTGAGCTCTGATAAACAGGGCTTATAAATACTACAAGAATTTCAAAAATAAATCAGTACAAGCTATAAATATGTTGTATCAGTCAGTCTTTCCATGCACTCTGTTTGTGATGCATGAAGGAAAGGGGCAGGTTAAAATACTGCTTTTTCTCTCCTTTCAGCTCCAAGTTGCCTAATATATCCTTTACCATAATGCCTTGGATATTAAGTGCATTACCTCAATCCTTCTTCCCTTTATTTTTGTTTTTCTTTTTCCTTATTATTCTTTCTCTCTGCAGCTCCCAATCCCACCCTGACTCCCCTTTCGCTGGCCTCTTGTTTCTCTGATAAAACACTTATTGGGATTTCTAGAGATATTTTTCACTGCCTTCTAGTAACTGAAACTCTCATTAAATGTTCGGGGCCATTCCCCTCTCAGGTGCATGGCACGTTGCCATGCATTTCGGGAAACCGGCTACCAAGCTCACACACAGTTTGTGATAAAAGGCTGGAAAGGCCAGAACAGTGAAAGCTGGAGATCTGTACAGCTTGTGCTACATGTCAGCTGCCCAGATAGCACCTGAAAAACAAATGACAGGTCACTGACAGGGCTCTGGCTCTGTCTGAGCTGTGAGTAATAGTGCCTCATTAATTCTCTTAATTCAAATAGTTAATTATTCGTAATACACCGATAGTGCTTTCCTCCAAAACTTTTCTTTATCCAACTTTGGCAATCCACTTAGGGTTCCCACCAGCTGCTGGAGCAGCAAAGCTGAGACGCTGCTAAGGCCTCACCTCGTACCTCTCCACCCCTCATCATCTCCATCCCATCTCATGCATGAGTCTCGCATTTATGTTGAAAACCGTGTGTTCCCCGTTCCAAGTCTGCAGTTACAGAAGATACAAAATTTCCCAAATAAATAGGTTTTCAGCATCCTCCTTTAAATAAAGCAGATAAAACTATCCCACGGGAGGCATCAATATTTATCAAATGTCACTACATCTGAAACAACTGAACAGAGGAGGCAAATCCAGAATTTTTGCTCTGAAGTGTCAGCTAATTTGAGTTCGTTTATAGCAAGTAATGAAGAGGAAAACACTATCCTTAAAATGAAATATTCAGAGTGAAAGGAATAATTTGTGGATAAAAGATAGGAATTACCAGTGAAGTGCCAAAAGGACCAAATCCGTGAGCTGTGCTTTTTGGTATATTACTAAATAATCTGGAGAAGGAGGTAAGAAATAAGGCAATGGACATTTCCAGTGATAGAAGAAACTCTTCAAGATAGGAAACACTAAAAGTAATTGCAAAGAAAAAAAAAAAAAAAAGAGACACACAAAAAAACTTAAAGAAAGAAAAAGAAACAAAAGCCTAAACCATCTATTTTAAATATCCATACAGGTTGATGGACTCTAGTAGCTTTTACCATTCAGGAAACTGGTCTTGGAACCCCTGTGGAGAAATCTACAATTCAGATTTGCTCACAGGTCAGTGACTCTCAAAAAAAGCAATGAGACTGTTAGGAATAGTTAGGAAAAGACTAGATAACAAAACAGAACAACCTGGTTATGGTCTTGTAAGGATGGATAGTGTCTCTGTGTCTTGAATACTTGAATACATCTCTTCCTCCACACTCAGAAAGGTATAATTGATGTAAAAAGGTAATGGGGTCACAAGGATAATCAAAGGTATAGAATAGTTTCCATACGAGAAGAGAATAAAAAGATTAGTTGTCTTTTGCCTGGAAAAGAGGTGTAAATCAGAGGCATATTGCAGACGTCACAGAGTCACAGTATTTTAGAAAAGGTGACTGTGGAATTAGTCATTATTCTCTAGTAGAGGCACTGCAGGCCACCTAATCAAGCAGAAAATCTTAAACAAACCAAAGAATATATTGCTGCACCACATTTTGGCATCTGAAAATATACGTGGATTCAAAAATTCTATCAGATACATTTATGGAAGCAAAACTCAACATGAACATTTGGATGCAAAGATACAGCTACAAGTGGTGGTTCCTGTAGCTCCTTCAGCAACAAATTCACAGAAGCTCTAAGTGCACGTGAGTCTGCATCCGTGTGTGTAAGGAAGGGGTGTCCTGGGGCTAGTATCAGTCCATGTGTGTCCTGTTCTTTTTACTCTTTCCTCAACCATTTGCTGCATGTCACTGATGGGAACAGCATGACAGACTACAAGAATTTGGTCAGACTCAGAATGGTCACTCTTTTTTTTTCATGATATAAGCTGGATGTTTTTCCTAGAAGTTTAGCATAAACTTTATTTTAGTTTTAGCTTTCTATTTTGATTTATCATCAGTATTAATGTTCAATAGCTCATATTTTTCCATGGCAGAGGTAAATAAGCTTCCTACCCATGCATGCTTACATAAAAGAAACAGAGGCATAACAGGAACCGTCATGATGATCATTCACCTGGTCTTTGTACCTGCAGAAGACCCAGTGGCCTGCAACCAAGTTCCTCTCTCCATTGGACTTCTGGGCAGTGTGACCTTATCAGGACTAAGTGGACACCATTCACCTGGAGTTTCTACTGGACACAGGGCCTATTTCCCACAACATATATCACGACTCCCACATTCAACAACCTTCTGCCAGTATGAATCAGCTCAGAGTCATGATAGGACATTATCTCAGGTCCTGACTGGGACCCATTTAAACATGCATAATGGGACAAACCAGCACTTTTTTATAAAGAGAAAGAAACCCCAGATTCCTCGTGTCTCTTGATAATGTCTCAAGCTATTTATGCACTATTTGGCTTCAGCATGGAAAAATAAAGGTTGATTTTATAGAGGGCTTTTGTGGCCTTATAAAATGAAATAAGAATGTTACAGAATTCATTGCATCTGGACTGCTGGATATATTATGGTTGCCATCTGTTCTTTTAACACTGTTGATTATTTTTGTGGGCCTGGCAGATTTCTATACAAAAGAAACTGGAGAGTTTAATGTTCTTATTAGTATCTTAGTTAAGAAATGGATAAACTAGACACATTTTTGATTGCTTCATCTCTGATGCCCAGCATACTCCCTGGCTTCTACTGAAGTGTTGCAGCTCGGGTTAGTGAGAGGAAAAGGTAGATAATAAAATGAACAAAAGAAAGGATGGTCAGCAACATCTAGATTAGTTCTCAGGACGAACGTTGCATTCCATCTGTCTCTATTAATTGTGTAGCATGCGCTTTAGGTATTTTTATTAACATACATTTCTGTCAGTAAACAGGGAGGACTTTACTAGGACTGCAAGAAGAAAAATGTCTTAAGGCAGGTGAGCTTCTATGAGGTAGATTATCCCTCTATTCTGCTTGAAAATAGCACCAAACTTCTCCTCACCCAAGCTCTAAAAGCAATTAAAAGGGAAAAATGAAACATAATGTCAAGGTGGAGCTCCTCAGAGCTGCTGGTGGAGTACAGTCATTCCTGCTTTCTTCCTGACTCCCTCTTCCCTAAAACTAGAGCTCTTTTTAAAAAAAACCTATCTGAATGTCTGAAAACATTCCCTTCCTGCTCTGAGTAGGTATTTTCACTTGTTGGTTTTCTCTCTCGACTCATGGATAATCATTCCCATCTTGTGCTTTCCTTCCTGTCCCAGCCTGCTTCCTTAGACAATTTTTCTTAGTTTCTGGGTCTGTCTTGGCCGTTGCCCTCTCACTTCCTGGAAGATTATTTCCTTTTTGTTTCCTTCAGGGTACAGTCTCTTCTTCTCCAGCTCACCCAAAGCAGAAGCAGAGGAAGGGGAATGGTGGAAAGTGAAAGTTGCTTTCACTGCATATTTTCACTAATTCCATCTAGAAAAATAGTCTCATCCTCAATTCTTCTGCAATGGGATGCTTCTGTATACTCAGCATAAAGCCTGTGATATTACTACAGCCACAGCTCAGCTAGCAGAACTTGATGCTAAAAACTTCATCTAAGGGGTTTTAATAAATTCTGGAATGCAAACAACTAGGAATATTCTCAGAACCAGTATATGGACCACTTGAAAGTCCCCTAATTCAGATGAAAGTTCTTAGGAGCATTAGTGGATGCAATCTCTTCTTGGGAGCATTAGTGGAGTACAGTGGAACAAACTTCTCTTTGCTCCTAACCACCTAAGCAGAAGGTTTTGTCCTGAAGGATGAACAGACCAGACTTTTTATACTATTACATCATAGTTTTTTTCCTGGGCCATTGATGGAAATCACTTATCTTCCAAAGATTGCACACAGGAGAATTTTGGCTCTATTGTTGCAGTTGTCTTGGGATTCCTGTTTATGACCTGCCTGTTTACCTTACCCATGATTAATTTCCTTATCCTTCTGGACTATTTCTGCTCCACTACTTGAACTGATTCTCTCCTATAAGCTCTTGCCTTTTTTTTGTTTTCTTCTGCTCAGCTCTCTGTTTGTTCTGTTGATCATGCAGTGGAGAGGCCCTTTATGTCAACAAAGCACTATATTCCTGCCTACAGTTCTTGTATTTTACAAGAGTTATGAAGAAAGAAGTGAGGACTACAGAAAATAATTTATTTGCTTAGAGCCTAATCTACTCAGTCTATGAAAGGAGATTGACAGCTGACTTGATTATAACATCTATGCACCTTTACAGGCACTCAGTATTGGCTAACGATGCGTTGTGCAGTCTAGATGGAGAAAAGAGAAAATGAAAACCATTTGTAGAAGCTGAAGCCAGACAAGTTCAAATGGGAAACAAACTACACATTTTCAAGGGAAGCTTGCCAACAGAGAAAACCCCTGAAAGAGGAGGTAAATTTTCCAGCATTTGTCATGTGATTCAAATTGCAGATTAAGGCACATTGAGATGTCTGTCTGTATGTGAGCTGTATCTGTATGTGGGTCTAAATTCCTGCTATAGTGAATGCAGATTTTTGGCAAGATTCAGTTGCTTATACATAGATACCTAATGTCATTTTAGGTGCTGTGAGGTGTTCTACCTGCTGTCCAGATGCCTGCTTGAGAAAAGCATTCATATCCTGAATCTCCTGTGTCAGAGCTGCCAGGTCTTGTGGGTGTCTGTGATAGTCAGGAGTTTCTCATATGGCCTTAGACCATTAGACAGTAATTGGAGTCAAAAAGTCATTGTTCTGGCCAAATTATTCTCCTTTAGGTGAGAGGAGATGCTTTCTAAGCTCCACTGATTATACTGATTAGGGACTTGACTCAGTTGCACCTTGTCCCATCTGAGATGCTCTAAGATAACCCTCCTGCATCTTCATTAGGGCATGGGTCTCCTGTGAATCACACATTAGAGGCACATGCCTTGGCTATGCTAGGCTACCTCAAATGGGATAAAGCATCTGTGTTTAGGCAATAAATTACATCTGTAGGCAATGCAGGCAATTGAGCCTAGAGAGCTATTCACCTAACCTACATGTGACCCACTCCTTTTTGGAGCAGCATCTGGAAACCAGGCAAGATACCCCACAGTGACTAAAATAAGACTAGACACCTCTATTTATTTTCCTACAGTTACGGGAAGTTGTGGGATGGCAACAGCGGCTTTTAACTAACGGAGCTCTGAAAAAGCTCACCCTGATCAAAATAGATACAGACTTCTTATTAAGGTTTTGCAGGAAAGGGCCCGAGAAAAGAATTATTCAAGTATCAAAATATTCCAAGTGAGAGAATAAGTTCCTGGGATGCGAGGAAGCTGTAAGTGTTTACACCTGTAGGTGGTCTTAATTTCAAATCCCAAAGGTGGCATTAGATCACTCTGTGTCTCTGAGGTCATCAGGTTTCATCTGGCCACCCTTTAATAAACCCAAAGAGTTTTGTTGCACTAAAGGATTTCAGTCCTCAGTAAACAAAGCCACATTTCAAGTCAGGGACAGGAAAGTTCAGACTGCTACAGGGAACCAGTAGGTAAATTATGCATAGTTATGCCAGCAGGTAAAATATGGCTCATATACTAGAGGAAGCGGAAATCACTCTGACAAAGGGGAAAATAATTTCCAGACCAAGGTAAATAGTGTGGTTATGAGCACCAGTGTATACAACGCCAAAGCTATGTGTGCTTCTAGCCCTTGTGAAGTTTGAATCTTCATTGAAAGGCAGAAAACGAAACCCAAACACCTTCACAATGCTTGTGCGCCCTTGGTTTCAGAAGGCTATGACATGTAATAACCACACATTGCAGAACATTTTCTCTGTCTTCTAGAGGAAAAAAAGGCATTACCATTAATAAAGAAAAAAGGTCAAAACCTAACTGCATGCTGAAGGGATTTGCTAGTGACTACCTGTCAAAATGGCATGAATTATGTGAGTGAGTTTGATCCATTACTGTTCTCAGCCCAACATTCAAGTCTTCTGTTTCTAGTTGCTCAGCAAGAAAACCAACCGAAACCAATCACAATGATGTGGGGAAAAAAAAAAAAATCATGAACTTTGAAATCTGACCTTATCCATTTTCTTTTGCTATCTACTATATCTTCTCCTTCTTTGCTAATAATGGGAAACTATAAAAGTTAATTTTAATCTAGTGAAAATAATGTTACTGTAGACTCTTTGCAGTTAACAGCAAGACAAATTGTTCTAGAGGACAATTCACAAAAAGATCCTCACTAATGTTTAGTGCTTTAGTCCCACCAAGTCACCATCACGAGGAGCAAATCTCTCCAACTGTAGAAGGAGCTTACAGATAGTAGTTTCAAATGATAGTGGAGCACAGGTCTCCATATCTTTTGTAAGCAGATGGGAGAAATCTACCTTCTGATCTGAACGCAATGTTGCTGAGTTTTCCATGATGCTGTGCTTAAGTTAATAACCCCTGGTGAGAAGGACTTGGCTTTATGTCAATCCTGTGCTACGTAGTTGAGAGCTGGCCCCTTTTCCAAAAAGTGTGAAGTTCAGGTAGAAAAAGCACATGACTTCCCGCAAAAGACTATGGCATGGTGCCCAAAACTCATGTTGTCCCCAAAGTGTGAGGAGAAAAGAGGTGGACTTCATCTCACCTAACTTTAACCATCTCAGAGTTAGGCGTCTACTGGGAGCAAATCATCAAGTCTCCTTCTACAATCAGTGGACAGTGAGGGATACTTCCAGGTTATGAGTCATCCTGTCCTGGCAGAGGTGTCCAAAATAGCTGGAATGAGATGCCTCTGTCTCACTTCATTGACTATTAAGGAAACCTAGATGACTGCTTTGGACCACAGGCATACATTTCTGGTGGTTAAAGTTACACAGGATAAATTCAGCTCTTACTTCAAAGCTTTCAATAAATTTGTCTTTCTTTTCATCGCATTAGAGAACCAATTAGGAACTTCTCCACAAAATTTGGCTTAGAAAATATATAACTGTTATTTAAGCATATCTCCTGATGAGAAATAAACAAGCAAGGAAGGAAATAGAGAATCTCTGTAGTGCTGAAGATGTTTGAAAACATATCATGCAGGAGTAAATTGCAAAGTTTTTTTTTGTTTGTTTTGCTTTGTTTGTTTTTTTCTTAAGAATTGTGTTACATCATGATGTTATGTATTTGTTAAATCGCAGTTTGGTGCTTTGGATTAGCCATTGTATTGCAGAGGAACTATACTGCAAACATACACTCATGCAGAAAGGCTATTTCCATTTTGTATCTCAAATGGTTTGATTACTGAGTTCTCATCACCCTCTCTACCTGGAACTGAAAGAGTCAAATGTCTAGACAATGGGAACAAATTTCCCCTTCAAAAGGTTTTGTTCTTTTAGCAGAAAAAATCCCAACTGCTTTCCAAAAAGAAAAGAGATCTTCATGATTTCTGAGAATACTGCATCTATTCTGTGTTCTTTACTTTGGCATAGGACATTTCTTCACAAATAGTGGAATATTTTAATCTGTCTCTTGTATTCTGCACCCCTGCTATGACAGGAGCAGGTGCCTTCCCTTATTTAGCTTCAAGGATTCTGCATATTCATTGCCTCCTAGTTCCTATGGATGTTGCCATGACAAACTCATTGCTGGTGAGGGACAGTCCAAGAATCTATTCCATATACTCAGCTGTAACCTGAGATAGAAATTAACTTGCACTTTAAAATAACTAATTTTGGCTTGTAGGGAGAAGATTGACTTGCCTAAATGTAGGCTTTTAGTGGCTGTTGACATATCCTGCCATATTCTATTTGATGCTCCTGAATGTTGAAAATGTCTTGTAGGTCCTGTGTCCAATCTGTAAGCCCCATGTGGACCTCTTAGAAATCCATGTGTCTCAAATGTTGTAAGACATGCATGGTTAGGAAACTAAATTGCATCACAGCAGCTCATGTGAGCAAGGAGTCTCACGTTGCATTATAATCACTGCAGATCTGATCAGCAGGATCAACTAAGCTGAAAGAACATTTTAGCTCATGAAATGTAGGTGTTTAATTTTCCATGAGATGAATCACTCTCAATAACTATCTGAGGTTTATGCCCATTCTTATCCTTGTTTGGGGAGGTAGGTACCTGTACTTTGGGTCTTGTACTCTGGAGTCCGGTACCTATGTTGGATGGTTTGAACATCACCTTCATATTATCTGGGTACGCAAAAAAGGACAATCCAGGTCCTCCTTCTGACCTACTTTTTGGTCCCAGGTGCACTGCCTCCATATTCATCAGTCTTCACGCTCTTCTTCCAAATTCTGAGCACGTCTTACATTTTTCTAGAGGTGTTTCCTCCTGTGTCGTGTGGGCCACGGTACCTTTCCCAGGATCCTCTAGGAATGCTACTGGGAATACTATTTGTTCTCATTGCTCACCCCATCTCTTCACAAAGCATCTTACTACTTTGAGTTTGGGATGTTCACTACTACATTTAGAGAATATTAGAAGGTCATGTGGCCAGTTATCAGTGAACAGACTGAAGTAAGTGCCTTTTTGACCACTGAGGACTGTTGTCTATTCTATGGCTAAGGGGATGGTTCTTGCAGATGCAGAGAATTCCTTCTAGTGCCATTTTCTGATCTATTTAAAACTACTTAGTGTCACAGGGAAGTGTAATAGAAAAATCGGGAATAAAACAGAGGACATATCTTATTCTTCTGCTTCTAGTGGTCCAAATATTATACTACCCTGCCCTTCCAGTAAGATCATAGACCTGCATAAGGCCTCTTCATCATGGAAAGCAGTCCTCCTGCTAATATATGTGCTTAGTCATGTAATCTACTATAGCAGCCCTCTGTGACACAACTGTTACGTTATCCAGTTAAAGAACCCTTCTTTCAGGTTTGGATTTCTTCCAAGAGTGACAGCCATGGTGAATCGAAAGTGGCCCAGAAATGAGGTTGTAGCTTGAGGACTAAATGAAAACATTGCAGTACATTTAATGAATACATTGTGAAGAGCTGAGATCAGTTATAAAATCGTACAGCTTAAAGAAGGAAAAAAACTTCTCTATATTACCCACAACTCACTGCAAAATAAATTTGCATAATATTCCACATAAATGCATTTTCTACTTCCACCCACTAGATGGAAGCAAACATTAATTTATGTGATCGTGCCAGCTGTGCACAGTATATTTAATGTCTGAATGCCAACGTGTGTGGTCTTGTGGGTTTGACTTACCTTTTTAGTACTGTTTAATGAGGGAAATGCATAACTTTGAGCAAATCAATTCTCGGACATCATAAAAGGTGTAGATTGGCTAAGGCCCAAGGGATCACTTCAGTACAAAAAGGGAAGGAGTGGAAACCTGCAGTATCTTTTCCTATAGACTAAATCAAATGTACATGTTTTTTCATGGGGTGTTTTATTTTTAAGCCTTGACTAAGGATCTAATGTCTTTTGAATCTGCAGTGAAAATATTTGGTATTTGGGTCTCTAGATGGTCACTCCCTAATACCCTGCCTTCACTTTCTAAACAGTAGGCCAAGAATAAAATCATGTGCCATGGAAGGCTGCACCATCAAAGAGAAACAATTTCTAGAGTTTAATTGGGTATATGT
Organism: Haliaeetus leucocephalus; assembly: GCF_000737465.1. Classification (NCBI taxonomy): domain Eukaryota; kingdom Metazoa; phylum Chordata; class Aves; order Accipitriformes; family Accipitridae; genus Haliaeetus; species Haliaeetus leucocephalus. Next base: position 28,078,710 of record NW_010972436.1, on the reverse strand, counting down.
GTGTCAGCTCTCCAAGAGCTGTCCATTAAGTGATACACATTTTCTATTGCAGCAGGGAGAAACATGAACCTTGATAGTCACTGCTTACTGGAAATGGTCAATAAATGAAAGAGTCAACATAGTGGCTCCTGAGTCACTATGGCTTGCAAGAAATTCAAGCAGAGCTCCCTTGTGGGGCATGTATCTACCCATGTGGGGTAGATAATGAGGTGATGCTTGCATAAGGGCTTCTTCATCATCCAAATGCCCAGTGTGGGGAGGGAGTTGATGGGCAGAGGCAGCTGAAACCCTAACTGGGATGTTTTCCTGGAATCCAGCTTCTCAGCCAACCCAGCCCATACTTTAATATTAATAAAATATTAATTAAATATTTTAACTTAACTACAGAGATGTGGAAGTAAGAGATCTTATTTCACATTTGCTCTTTGGGTTTATTGTATTTCCCAATTAGTTTGACAGAGGTGCAATTCAGTTGCCTTAAATCATCAACAAATTAGTGATTTCAGAATCACAGACAAAGTCCTGTGCTGTAACAACAAAAAGAACATGGATGACAGAGACTGGGCAAGTAGAAAAGAAAGGAAGTACTGAAGGATGGAAGGAAGGAAAGTTGGTTGTCTGATAGTATTTTCCATCTCATAGTATTAGAGATATGAAAGAGCTTTACGGAGGCAATCATCATCTCATGATCCTTGTTTTACAGGTGGGGAAACTGAAGCAATGTTGATGTGCCTACTCAGGGGGCATCTAGCAGTCTAAAGTAGAGCAGGGAATAAAACCTAAGGCTATTTAATCCTCTTTCAAGTATTTTATAAACTAAACCCCACGGTCTTGGTGGGCTGATTACAGACTACTTTGTGCTCTTTGCACAGAAAGCATAAACTCATGGTTTGTGCCTACTCATGCTATGTGTCACTGAAAAAGAATATGACTAAGCTACAGGACTTTTTGGAAACAATTCCTCACCAGTGCAAAATATGGGGAGAAGAAAAAAGCAAAAAAGGCATTCACCAGCATGAAGAAGAAAATGTCTACCATAAAACTTAAAAATCTGGTACCTCGTCACAGTATCAGGGAGATAAAATCAGTCCCATTCCTTAACATTTAATTGATGAAATGAACTCACTTGCCTTCTAATAATGAAACTTTGCCTAGCTAGATAGGTTTCATTAGCTAGGAAGGGAAACAAATTTTTATGTCTCTGTCTACTTGAACTCACAATACAAATAAAGGCCTGTAACAATGCATTATTGAAAATACATGGCACATGGAGTTAAAGGAGAACTTGGCAAGAATAATCATCCATCCAAGACTGCTCTGGGATTAAAAATAACTATTGCAAAGTACAAAACTGTTTGCAGGGCAGCAAAGCAGGTCTGTTTGTTGCAAGATGGTTTTCTGAGTAGACGGAGCAATGTTGTGGTGCTTATGATGACAATTGTGCGGTAGTTTGGTGAATTTAGGCTCTTTTCTGCCTCATTTCCTCCTTTTCCTCCTCCCTCCTTTGCAATTCCTAAGACTACCTCTTTTCTGTCTATTAGAAGGGTAATTATCACAATTAATTACTGTGTGGGACTCCTGAATATTTCATGACTACCCCCTCCCTGCCTTCCTCTCCTTGCAGAGGCATGGACTGATGTATTGGACTGAATGACCTCAGGCTCTTACTGGGCAAACTTGGAAGAAGCCCAGGAAACTGGAGATGCTACCTGCCAGGCAAAGGCAAAGGAGCAAATGGTATGAAAGAGAACTGAATAATGTTTCTTGTTATCGAAACCTCCTTGCACATTCAACTCTGGTAGGCAGGGCACACGTCTCAGATTGTGCAAAAGTAAAATTTTGCAGGTGCAGAAGAGATATTTTTATTTCAAAATGAAATGAAACACTAAATGCCAATTTAGCGCATTTTTTTATGAAGCTTAAGGCCTGTAAACTGAGACAAGATGATGTTTTATTTCAGCCTTGGAAATGTTTACTTTGTTTGTTTGTTTGTTTTTTTCAGATTTCATTTTGCTGGGGGCTCTTTCTGGAGTGGGAAAAACGTAGAAATCACAGAACTACTAGCTAATTTACAGAAGGACAGAAGTTGAGTGCTGAACAGATCTAGCAAAACTGATGAGACAGGTATTAGTTGTGAAGTCTTGGCTACAGGGCTTAGGTTTGTTGCAAGGTCTCTAGGATGGACCATAAGCCAGAGATGCTCTCGGGTACTTGAAACCGTCTAGCAATTCTGGGACGTAACCTTGGTGCCCTGCAGCTAACTGTTCTTTATGGTGTGCACTTACGCTGTACTCTGTAGGTGCATCTTTGCATGTGTTTCTAGTTCTTGTGATTTAAGTGCAATTTTTCACGAAGTCAAGAAATGTTCAGTCCTTGAATTCATACGACAGCACACAAATTTTTTTTTTTTTTTTCTTAAAAAAGAAAGTTCTTGGACCTCATCATCTACAGTAATGACTGCTAAGGTGATTTCAGTGCAGCAAGGAACAGATCTAACAGGGAAATGAGAAGAAAGTTCCTAGTGGATGGTAACTACTCAACATCCACAGGATCCAACATGTTACATCAGATATTGATCAGGTGACATGAGAGCATCTCTCCAGCCCCATAGTTCTCCCCTCTCATTCACATGAACGTATCCTAAAAGCACAGGGCGCTGGAAGGCATATTATTATCACTTTTACTTTACCGTTTCCTGATATTTAAAACCTCAACATTTCTTCTAGTCAGTGGCACTGACTTCTTCAGTGTAGGCGCCCCTTACTTTAATGAGAAGAGCAACGCAAAGGGCACCTAACGTAAACCAAAGAAACAAGACCACTTCTTTTTAATTAAAACTGCACAAACCCCAGAGCAGCTTTGCCCAGGGCATGTAAGTGACAGCGGAGAGTGGTCATTAGTCCTAACGAAATTGCTGCCAGGAAGCGTGCAGACCCCTAAGTGAGAGAGCTTTAGCTTGTCACGGCTAAAGCACATTTATTACAGCTAACGAATCTTGGCCAGGGTCTATAAAACAGTGGTATCTGACTGAAGAAGCCTCGACCGCCTTCTCCAGCAGTAACCTTGTCATGTGCATTGACAGAGGCCAGAGCAGTTCTGTGGGACTCTCAGGAGGTTACAGGGTCTCTGGGCTGCTCCTTTAATTAGCCCTCAGATAGCTCCGGAGAATTTCCTGCTGTAGTTCACGGTGGGACAGGGCAAAGGCCTCTGAAACAGCCCTGCGAAGAGGAGGCGATGTTTATGCAAAGACCTGACCCCCATAATCACTGTGTTGACTTCGGTACGTGGGTTGGAAGTCCAAAAGGAGCACAGCCGTGCCCATGGCTATTTATAAGTGAGAGCAGGGATGGGGGAAGCAATGCCGTGAGTGTGGAAATGGAGTGCATGCTCTAAGGCTGGTAGAGACCTTTTTTTTTTTTTTCTCTTGATGCTTGCTTAAAAATGCACAGGAATGGCTGAACGTGCTTTGTGCAGGACCCGCATTTGTCCCGTCATCCCCTTCCAGCCTGCACCCTGCTCAGCTGCACCAGAAAGTACCAGTATATCCCTCAATCCTCTTGTCCTCTTGCTATTCCTGCCAAAATGGAATAACAGCTCGGTGGGTTTTGCATCCAACCACCACACTTTGGAAGAGCCCTGCAGCAACTTTGGTTTATGCTGGAGGCTGCTGAAACTCCATAATGACTGCAAGCTCAAAGAAGAGCAAATTTAAGCTGAAGGGCTTTCCTTTGTTTCTTTCTCCGCTGAAGCCATGCTCTCCCCTCACACAGGCTCAGAGGAGTCAGGAGTGGGCCCTTCACTAGATTATCAATGCTAAGGTACCGTGGTGCTCGGTGCTGCACGAAGGAATGACATGGCATCTGCCTTACTGTAGTCAGAGCTGGGGCAGACCAGACAGACGCAGCAAGCATGTGTAGACCCTTTTTACAGATCTTGACGCAGGAGCCATGGGAGGTGAACAGATCTATCAAAATTGTGCTCAGAGTCTTATCACAAATTTGTGAACACATTTTCTGGTAACTTGGCAAAAAGTAGAGTATTCATTGGACAATCATAAACTTTATTAGCTCTGTGGATCATCTTAAATGCTCTCCTGCCAAGTTAACAGAATTTAAAATCTAAATAAGCAAAGGAGCTGATGTTTGATTTACATACACATTTTCCAATCAGACAGCCTTTACAGCTGTTAGATAAAAAATATACACATTCCAAATGGCTAAGAAAACTGAAAAAGTCCCCTCTCATGCAGAAAGATCAACAAAATTAGTTAGATGCTACTTGTACCCTGCTTTGAGAAGCTGCAGAGGAGAGGACCAGGTGATTGATAAGTGTGACCAGTTTGAGAGTGAGATGGGTTGGGTTGCATTCTCTGTGAAGCTGAAAGCACTTCTCATCCTCTGGGAAGCGGTAGCTACCTAGAAAGAGGATTTACATTAAATTGTTTTACATTGCATCTGCATACTCTGGGAATATATCCCTTGTGGCAGCCCCTCAGAATTCCCAGTCTTCTAACTCAATCATTTGGGATGGCCTAACCACAGCCTTCATGTGTGTTGGTCTCCATCTCCACTGACGTACTGAGATTAGGGGTTCTTTTTCCCCAGAAGCTGAGAAAAGGGAAAAAGAACATTGCCCTCTGGACAGACAGGATGCTGGGCTAAACCGACCCTTCCTCTGACCCCGGACAGCTGTTCCTGCATTCATTAGCAGAACCAGGGGTTTTAACAGCTGCTTTTTAACAGCTACCGGGTTTAGCTCTGGAGGTTTCCAAGTGCGATTTCTGCAGCTTGGGATGACAAGGTAGTTACCATCCCAGCCTGTCTTGGGATACAGTTAAGCCCAAGAGTATCCTTCAGACAGCGTGTTAAAGGATAAATCAATGGCTTCACAGGAATTCTTGCCCCCCTAAAAATTTAATGGGATAATTCAGAGTTTGATGAAGACTCTTGTGTGTAAATGGTGAACTGGAACCGAGGCTTCGTTTGGCAGATCTTTACACAAGACAGCCCAGCTCCTGGGTTAATGAGATTGTATTTTATAATCTGTGAGGGAAAATGCATTTTAAAAGTTGTTCATAATAATATTGTATAATGTTTCATTCTCAGAAGGGAAGGATGAGAAAATAAAATATAGTATTTTCTTCAGTTCTCATTTAGTTGTCATTGCAGTGTGATGCCTCAAGCTTGCACCAGTGACTTCACAGACAGGCTGTGAAGGGAGATATTTGGACAGTGGATAGGTGAGGCAGGGGACGGGCCATGCTGAAAGCTGCTGTAGGGGCTGTTGCTTCACAGAAGTGTAAACTTTTTGCCAGCAAATAGAACATCTCAACATCCTGTGTGGCTGGACAGTCAAGTGTTGGGCAGGAAGGGGAAAGGAAATGAAGATATGTGATGAGGAAAGAAACTCTGGTTGCTACTGAAACACAAACAAAGCCACAACTACGATCTTAGATGAAAGACTCTTATGGTGATTTTTCATATAGTCTGAGCACTGGTATTGCCACTGAGGAGAGCTGGATGGGTGTGGTGGACTTTCGGGATGTACTTTTTTACTTTCACAAACAAATTTTTTACAGTGAGAACAATCATTTACTGGAATAACCTTCCCAGGGACAGTGTAGAGTCCCCAACACTGGAGGTTTTCAAGATGTGATTGGACAGGTTCCTAGATAATCTCATCTAGGCTCCCTTTCCCATGAAAGCTTGGACCAGATGATCTTTTGAAGTCCCTTCCAAGTTGGGCTGTTCTGTGAATCTGTACTTCACTGAGGTATTGAAATAGCATTTAAGAATCAATGTTAGGCAATGAAGATGGACAAGGTTTCTCTCTCTCTCTCCCCATCTCAGTGAATGCTGAGTCCTCTCCCCATTCCCCTTGTTTTTACACTCAGACTGTAGGCTCTTTGTGGCAGGGATTACATTTTTATGATGTGCAAAATGCTGTAAAGCGAGACCATCATTTTCTTGGTGATGCATGCAGACAGTGATGAAAACATTTCAGCATCAGTTGGCAAACCTATAGCTCCTCTATACTGGACAAACCTTTCCATTGTGAGAGTGTACAGCTGTGTGTGGTGTGTGTGTGTGTGTGTGTAGCTGTGCAATGTGGGTGTCTGCATGTGCGTATATCCCTTCTTGCTTTGTGTGTACCTGGCCTAGCTCTGTTGGCTTCATGCACATAACAAAGTCTGCAAATCTGGTCCCTGACATATTATTCCCAGCTTTCATGAGCAAGTGCGATCTGTGTGGTCCAGCCGTAGCATAAAACAATACCTTGAGGGAACAGTAACAATGCTGCTGATGTCAGAACACCGAATTGTTCTACATGGGGATTTCTCAGGCCACATCCCTGTGATCCAAAGGTGAAAAATCAGGGTTAACACTTTGAGAGGAGCGCTGTGTTTTGGTAAAGCAAAATGTGGGCTGTGACACATAAAAACACCACTTCATTAGTTCTTTCATTTTAAAAGCTCAGATCCCATTTTCATGTCTTTGGGTTTATACCGACATACTATTGAATTTGGAATTCCCTAGACCCATTTTAAAGGCTTGCTTTGCCTCTATAAACCCACATCTGTTTTGGCTGGAAGTTCTCTGGTCCTGGCATGGGCTTCAAGTACCAACTTGCCACCTATATAGTCTGAACATATAAAGCTTTGAGGTTGCTGCTGCTGAAGGGAGGATTTTTTTTTTTTTTTGGCTGTTTGTTTTCATGGGGTATCCCAGCATTCTCTTAACTCTTTTACTTTTCCTTCTTTGCCATCTCTCAAAAAACCATAGTCCTCCCCAATGATTTGAGATCCCCCTAATCCCTTTTTGGATTGGCTGTGTTGCTGTTGCCATGTTAACAAAACTAGAATTTCCTCTCTCAGGCCTTCCAGTTTATAGCAGCAGCTATCATGATTTCCAACTGATTTCAAGCTCCAGTTGACAGCCAACTGCTGGTTTATGTTGCCAGTAATGCATGTCAATCATAAGAAAGCAAATTAATTTGCTTGTGCAGAGACCCTCAGATGACGAAGAGACTAACCCTTCAATATTTCATGTGGCCTAGCAACTTCCAGTTGTTTTGTTTTCTCTTGTAACAATTACAGTGGGTGCTGCTATAAGAAAGAGTGAAGTTTTCCAATTTTTTTTGGTGTGCTAGAACAATGAGCCAAGAGCAATAGGGTTTCGCTAAAAACCAGTAACGACTCAGAGGGAGGAAGGAGGGAAATGCGCTCAGTCTGACTTAGTGCACATGTTTGTACGAGTGGGGGGATCTTCACAACATCCAACAAATAACTCCATACTTCAAATGGTCAAGAAGCAGCATGATGAGTGTGTAAGTATTTGTCTTCTGAATTCCCTCTGCTGTCACTCCAGGAACAAAATGCCTGCTGCCAGTGCATGAGAACATCACTTACAGCAACATACATCCCCGATCTTTCAAACACTTAAGTACATGGGTGGTTTTATAAACATGATAAAGTATCTTTATTTTTGTGGAACTGTTTGTTCTTCACATGCTTAAGTATTTCCTGTATCATGGCCTAATGGCTGGTTATTATATGGAATATGTCAGTGACAAATTAGGGAATCTGCCATCATTTCTTAGTTCTGAAACTTATTTCCTGAATATTTTCTCTGGGTCACCTACATCCTGATTGTAAAATACTTAGGCAGCTAATTGCCTGGGAAATGATTGATGACTAGGTGTCTATAAACTTCTGATAAACTGGAGTGTTATTTGCCTGTCCAAACAAATCAATAATGTTAGGTGAAATATGGGCTTGAGCAGGCAAAAACATTGTGCTCGTACTCCACCAGTTCATCTACACAGCTGGCATTAGGATGTCTGGTGGCTGAATGCTGTTTTAAAGCCATCTTGAATTAAACCACCTGCCTATAGCTTTGACTTGTTTGCTGGTTTTGCAATGGATTGTTCTAGGAAGGACTTGAATCCAGTTTATGTGTCTGGTGTCAATACTACAATATTGCTACTGGTGTGGAGTTGGTAGCAGGTGGCATCTGCCTCCTTGCATGAGCCCAAGAGCTGACTGAAGTTCTGTAGTGGGCTTGAGTCTGGACATCTGGAGAATAGAGGTACGAATGTGGAACAGGGTCTCTTCTCCAAAGGCAATCTAACATTTCTTCCATGTTTCAGATCCTTTTCCCCAAACGTTACAGGGCATGAACTGCCTTTCACTATCTGCATATACATGAAGCTTAGTGAGCAGGGCCCTAACCTCATATGAGGCCCCTAGACAGTAATATAATGCCATTGAGTAAAAGGAAAGTTTTCTTCGACCCATGAATCAGTGGTTTTGGTTTGGTTTTTTTTTAACTGATGTAAAATTTTGTCAGCCACAATATCCCATCCTAGGGAGTTCAATGGCTTAACTGCATGCTGTGTGGAGCACTGTTTCCATGTGTTTGTTTTGAAACACCCATTCATTTTATTACATTATAGTTCCTCTATTGGAAGAAATTATCATTACTTGCTCATTTCTCCTTTTAACTTATGATTTTATATCCTTCAATCATATCCTTCATCAAGACTTTATCTTCCTTGCTGATTTCCTAGTGTGTTCTTCATTCTTTGTAAAAACTATTCCGTACGTTTAATCATCATATGACACTACTCTATCCATTTTCTGTTACTCACTCTCACAGAAAGGGGAACCAGAATAGAAATATAACCCAGGAACTCTCTGGCAAGACTATATTCTCTCCTTTCTCCCCTGAGGAATCCCAAAACTCCTATTCTCTTAGTTTGGTTCTGTTCTGCCCGTTAACTGGCCTCAAGTGTCTTTATTAGGCAATACAACCTTCTTACAAACTGTGCTGTGACACTGTCTTCTTGATGAAGCAACAGAAAGTGCAGATGTGGCCAGTGCCTTCAAGCTGGGTTCTTAAGTTCATTTACTGCAGAATCAGTTCAAAGTCACACCCCTGCTGCCAGCGGTGATCTGCATTGCTCCTGATTGACATAACTCGGTTCAGGACTTGGACCCTTTCACAACTGCCAATGACAAGCCACATAGTAATATTTCAGTTTTTCATCTGCCAAGTGGATGAAGTCCAAGGTAGCCTTGGTTTAATTGCTGTTTTCTGTCCTTCCTAGCTATTTCAAGGTATAAAGCACATGGCTTTTTTTTGTTGTTGTTGTTTTAATATTGCCCTCATCTACATCAAATGTAGCTGGCTGGAACTGAGTGGATGTCAGTGTTTTCCATCAAATTGTTCACGTGCTGATTCACCGAAGCAAATTCCTTCTGCCAAACAACGTCATGCCCATCAGAGTGTCCTAAGGTTCCCATGTGTTGATTGAATGGACTATCCCAGAGTGCACTATACAGATTTCTCTTAGGATGCTTCTTTTTTCATCCCTTGGCTGTGGGCAGGGAGCTGAGAGCATATAGATATCTAGGCAGGAGAGCAGTCCTACAGTACCAGGTGTCTGAATTTCTAACAGTTCAAGCATGGAGAATGGTAGATGGAGTTAAGGTCCTGTTTTGGACCATGCATCTAGAAGAAATTCAAGGAGGAGAAGAGAGCTCTGATTAGAAAGGGATTTATGGTAGATGGGTGGAGAAGATAGGGATCATAGCATTGAAGTCCTGCTTTGGGTGGGTGTAGTAAGCATCATCGGATAAAGACCCTACATCGGAAGGTGGGCTCGGGAGGTAGAAAGGGAGAGGAGGGGAGAGGTGTGGGGAGATGGGGGTCTGGCCAGACAGGCAGTGAGTCCAGCAAGAGTTAACTACCCAGCCAGTCCCTGGTACAGCATTCGGTGCCTCGCTGCCCCTCCTCTTAGCTCACTGCCTTCCACACTCTGCAAACTCCAGGCTGCATCTTCATTATCAGCCTCTGGTGATGACAGTTTGCACAGCAGTGTTTTCCACTGCGGGGCTGTGTAGTTTGAGGTATATCAGTGGTGCTGCTTCCCTTCACAAGGGCTCCTATCTTGCTGCCTTTTCTCAGAAGCTCTCCATTAGGGCAAGGGCAAGGCCCAGGCAACAAGGCTTTCAGCTTGGTTTGGAAAACAAAACACACACACACACACACCCCCCACATGAAAAACAGGCCCAGCCATTTTTATAAGCCTGTTGTTTGGCAGGTATTGACAAAAAAATCCAAGAACGATTTGTATGCTGTAATTAGAAATGTAATCATCATAAGATAAAACGTGGAGGTATGTGTATATTTGTATATAAAACAATCCAAAACTTAGCCAGAGATAAATGGGATGTTATTACTTTTGCTTTTCTTTAAAGAAAGCTATGCTAACAGGAAAAAATGTCTGCGATTGCCATTTCTCCCTGGAACTGGAGTGCTCAGAGAGATCTACTGGCTGGACGTTGGTGGCCACAGGTCAGACCCACCTTCCTCCACCTGCCAAGAGCTGACTTCAGGCCTCTGTGCTTCCTTTGCCGTAGCAGCTGATGACCTCGCTGATACCTACAGCGAGGCAATACCCCTCCCTGCTCTGCACGAGGTGTGAGCGATGCCATGGGGTGGCAGGGGAACATACAACACGACTGAGCTTAAGCCTTAGCAACTGGAGTATCATTCCTAACAGAGACAATAAAAGCAAAATCAAAAGAAAAAACCCAAACCCACAGTTGTGCCTTTCTGCTCTTTACCGTCCCAGGATTTTGAAGCCTGAAGGCAGGAGCGATGTATGCATTCCTGAAAAAAAGGGTATTGTTTCCCACAGCTTTTAGCTTCAAGAAACAGATGCATCTTATATTGGAGACATTCTTAGGGGAAAAAAAATCCACAACCTATTTCAGAAGTGTTCATTGACCTCCAGAACACAGGGCAAGGGAGCTAACCCGGTGTCTGATTTCCAGTTAGGGAACAGTGCTGCATATCAAAGCCCATGTCTGCCAAGATCTTTAGACATCTACTTTCTGTTATCACATTAAATGTTTGCAAGGTTGTGGGCTTCATGTGATTTAAAGATAGACAATGCGTATGCAACAGCAAGAAGGTTTTGAGAGTCCTGGGAGGGGAAAAGCAGTTATTGCTGTCCTTGCTGTAGTTGTGGGCCCCTAGATGGCTGGTCATGGGTGCTCTTAGTAAGAAACATCCCAAATATACTGCTGCCTCGCCCCTTGCTTCGGGCTGAGGTGTTCTTGGTAGGGCATAGAGTGGCTATTTTCTGCTGCTGAGGTGTCTTCTAACTTGGATGGATTGGCTGCTGTCTTACATGCTTTTCCATAGAAGACGAAATATCATTGAATGCCTCAAACGGCAGAAGTCTCCATACCCTGTGAAGGGATGGGCAGGACCACAGAAGTGTAAACCAAGATAGGTGAACCAAAAGAGTTGGAGTCATTTCTGCTGTGTATGTCAGCACAGCCAGAGCAAACCCAGCTTCTCATTGAGGGTAAATCTTTACAACTGTGTTACAATAAAGAGGGTAGGTGATCACCTGAGGAAATATGTATAGCTTCGTTAGAGAGAAGAGGGCAGTTCTTCTGGAAGTGTAACTCAGCTGCAGCAAGGGTCAGCTGTCCAGGCTCCCAGTTGTGGTAAATTGACACTGTTCAGCTGATGCTTGGAGCTGCCCAGTCACCCAAGATGTTGATTTGACCCTGTATCATGGCTATTTTTGCACTCTTATTAATTGAAGAAAGTAATAAAGTTTACTATTTAGGTCCCTGTCACCACAAGACCCCGAAATGATGAACCAGAAGCTCTTCCCCATCTGGCTCTAACACCATCCTTCCTTTGTGGTCATGAGGCCATTGCCTTCTTGCCGATCTCCCACAGCTGTTTCTCCTGTGCCCTTGACCACTGATGCTGGCTGCTGTAGTGCATGCCCAGACATTTATTTACTCTTTGCTTCCTCCCATGATTGCATGTGAGGCCCCTGTTCCCATCCCACCTCCCACCACCACCCCCTGTGAAGCCCAACCATCTGCTGTGTGTGTCGACAGACCTGCCTTCACACATGGCACCAGTTCTTCAGGTTGACCAGCTTTCAGCTGGAAAAACTGGTGTCTCAATGAACCAATGCTATTCCTTGGCATCTTCCCTCCGTGTGATGCAAAGAAAACCTGTAGCATTAAACAAATACATTAAACACAGTCGTTTTTGTAGCCCATTCTCTTTCCATCCCCATGATTGACCATCGCTTCAGACAGCTACTTGGTGCTGTAAGCCCTTAGGCGAAAGTGTTGAATGTTTTCAGGGTTCACCATTACAAATGTTCAGAGCTCCAGAGAGCCAAGGTCTGCTGGCTAGATTTATGAGGTAAAGACAAGAAAATGTTCCAGCAACAATGGCAGATTGACTATGTCTTCACTCCCAGCTGAAATGTAAGCGTCTGAGTGGCTTTAAGCACACCAAGCCTCTTGACCTGCGTGCTGGCTCTCAGCCCAGATATATCTCGGGCTCAGAGGCTGCATCTACAATATATAGGACTGCCTGTACAGCACTCCCAAGGGCCTTCTTAAGGTCACATTCCTTGATCCACCACACAGACTAACCCCTGCAGGGCCCTCCAAGAAGTCTGAAGATCACCCGTGGCTGTGCTAGACTTTATGCACGTGTACAGAAAACAGACCTCAGGAGTGCCATCACATGTAATCTGCAGGACAGTCAAGCCAGAGTGACTCTGACCACTCAGTGTCTTGAATCTGCCCACACAAATGTCCTTCTAAACCCTCCCTCAGGTGTCCATCAGACCACAGGCTGAGCCTGAATCTTTCCACACATGTCTTTGTATGGACCAGTGGGTGGAAGGCACTCATCACCCATGGAGGTGAAGGTGGGTAGGTGATATCTCTGGATCAAGAAAATGTTCAGCACATTCACACAGTTACAAAACTTCTTGCATTCCTATTCCTAATGGGAGGTTGCTGAGAAGTTGACCCCAGGCTTCTTACTGAGGCACACAGCAGAAGAAATGGAGACAATGGTTATAAATTAAAATAATAAAGGTTATGGCTCACTATAAGGGGAAAAAAAGCCAACCACAGTATAAGGATAATTAAGCACTGAAATAAGTTGCCTATAGGAGTGTTGAAATCTCCATCCTCAGAAGTTTTGAAGACCTGATTGGACAAAGCCCTGCACAACTGGCTCTGAGTTTGGTGTTGACCCTGCTCAGAGCAGGAGTTTGGGCCAGACACCCTCCTGAGGTGGTCTCTGTTGTGGTTTAAGCCCAGCTGGCAACAAAGCACCACGAGGCTGCTCGCTCACTCCTCCCCCCAGTGGGATGGGGAGGAGAAAATAAAAAGAAAAACTTGTGGGTCAACACAAGGACAAGGAGGGATCACTCATCGTTTATGGTCCCAGGCAAGAAACAGACTCAAGTTGGGGAAAAACCAAAATCAATGTAATTTGTTACCAATCAAATCAAACCAGGATAATAAGAAATAAA